>NW_015170416.1:5072-26822 GCF_001447785.1 Gekko japonicus
AGGCGCCCCCCCCCCCCAACCACAGCTCAGTGAGGACCGGAGAAGCCACTACCTGGGGGTCAGAGCTCGGAAACATAAGGAGCGATTTGCAGGATCCTTTTGTCCCAATTCAGATCTCTCTCTGCACCGCATACAGTTAGCTTATACACGCAGAGGAATGAAGCTTTCTGCTTCATTGCCAAAAAGGAGCCGACAGCCATTTTCAGGGTGCAAGTCACTCAATGGAAACCGAGCACTGGGTGCCTTCCACGTTGCCAACAAAATCTGCCTGTGAGAAGCCGAGGACCCCAAAAGGCGTGGCTAATAGCCACCGATGGACCTCTGCTCCATATGCTCATCTAATTCCCTCTTGAAGCCGTCCATGCTTGTAGCCGCCGCCACTTCCTGTGGCATTGAGTGCAAGTCACTCAATGGAAACCGAGCACTGGGTGCCTTCCACGTTGCCAACAAAATCTGCCTGTGAGAAGCCGAGGACCCCAAAAGGCGCATGAGCGGAAGAGCATCTCTGTCTGAAGGGTCCATCGAGTCTGGCCCCGATTTGAAAGGTAAAGCGCAAAGCCATTCTCTTTTGCTTCCATGCTTGTCTTTCCTTCCTCTGCTCACCGTCCCCCACTTCAGCCTCCGGCCAGCTCCCTCCCTCCCTGAGGCCTCCTCCAGGAAACGGGAGAACGGATCACAACAGAGGTTGCTAAGCAACCATACACCTAGCCACGCCACTTCCTGCCTGAATCCCAAAGTTGTGGGAATCGGAACAGTTTCTACGACACGGAGGGGACTTTTGAGTAGTCAAAGCGTTTTTCAGTTCTTAACCTGTTTATTCTCAAAAAAGTATTTCTCACTGTGATGTGAGAAGTCAAGTAGGGAACTAGGATCTGGGGGGGGCGCTGGGTTCGAATCCCCATTTATCCAGGAAGCTCACTGGGTGATCCTGGGCCTGTCACTTTGCCTCAGCCTAACCTATGCTCAGGAGCTGCGGTGGCTCAAGTGGTTAAGACGCTAAACTGCAGGCTGTGAAAGGTCAGTAGTTCAGCAGTTCGAGTTGCCGCATGACGGAGTGAGCTCCCATCTCTAGTTCCAGCTCCTGCCAACCTAGCAGTTCGAAAGCAAGAAATTGCAAGTAGATAAATAGGTACCACTTCGGTGGGAAGGGAACAGCGTTCCGTGCGCCTTGGTGTTTAGTCATGCCGGCCACATGACCACGGAAACGTCTTCGGACAGCGCTGGCTCTTCAGCTTTGAAACAGAGATGAGCACCGCAACCCTAGAGTTGGTTTCAACTGGCTTTCGAGCAAGGGAAACCTTTACCTTTACCTTTTAACCTATGCTCAGAGGACTGTTGTGAGGACAAAATGGGGAAGAAAGAATGATGTATGCTGCCTGGACGAAAACTGTCCTAAATAGATGTAGCACCAATTAACTGCCCAAATGGTCTTACCCTAGGAGACCATTTCAAGCACCTTCCGCATGATAAGAAAACAATATACTAAACTCAGGGTTTGAACCAATCCAGAAACAGACAATATACTCAAAGGAGGGGAGGGTCCGTGACATGGGGGGGGGAGAGAATGACATTGGCAATGTTGCTGATGTCACAATGTCACTTCTAGGTATAATGTAGCTCTAGGAACTGTAGGCAACTCTATGGTAAAACTCTATGGTTTTATCATACAGTTTCTGGCAATTCCTAGAGCTACCTATTAGCACTTCTGGGTTGTAACAGGAAGTGACGTGCCAGCACATTTATTTTTCTCCTGCTGCCATTCGTTGCGGAAGCGGGCAGTCGGTGGGAGGCCTAACTCAAAGTGATGTGAATGTTTAAAAACCACCTTGCAAATGCTGTTTTTACGGTGAGCGCGTTTCCACTCTGTGAGCTTCAGAGTGGCGCCATTTTGTCCTGGCTGCTTGTACTCACTTTGCTTGTCTCTTGGCTGTCGGGGTCAAAGGGCACCTGCTTCACCGAAAGCTCCCGGCCAGTGTCGACGTCGTAGCAAAGATAGACCTCTCCAAAGGCCCCCCGGCCCAGCAGCTTTCCCAGCCGCCAATTCACCGGGGCCTGCAGCGCTAAGCGAGAAGACAGAAATCGTGTTACGAGAAGACAAAGGTCCTCCAAACGGCCGTCCCGTCTCGACCCCCACCTTAAGACGGATTGATATCTCATGAGCGTTAGCACTCAGCAGAACAGCGGCTCTCTGACAGCCCTCGGCCGCTAAACTCCTCTTAAAAGCCTCTTACTCTAACTGGGAATTGGTCAGCCCCCTGCGACTCACCCCTTCCAAGATCCCTGTTGGCATCCAAGACGTTTAGCTGCCAACACAACATATGAAGTCCAGGTCCCACAAAACCACATTAGACTCCCATGTGCACGTACCCCTTTAAGGCTCTACAAGGGGGGCTGCACAAGCCTTTGAGCCCAACAGAGCTGTGGAATGCCAGGTGCTCAATCCTTACCCCGCATTTCCAGAGATTATGAGGTTTAGAAAGCTCTCTGGCTGGCCACGGTTTCACAAGTCCAGGGAGCGTCTTCACGGGCATATTCAGCATATTTAGCAGCCAGGAAGCTTCACACACACTTTCTGGGTTGCGATCTTTACAACAACCCTACAGAAGTAGGCTAGTATCCTCCTCCTCCTCCTATTGCAGAGAGGGGACTGAGGCTGTGTGACTTGGCTAAGGCCATGTGTTAAGATACTGACTGATGTTGTTTCTAGTCCGCCTTTCTGACAGGGACGCAAGGCAGATTACACAGACTGAGTCAATCCAATCAACGGAATGGGACATTCAGTAATACAGAAGCAAGGTTTGGACTGGGGACTTGCAGAACTTAGATCATTCTCATTAAGACCACAAGAGAAGCCATGTTGGATCAGGGCAACGGCCCATCTGGTCCACAGGCCCGTAGACTGGATTTTGTGGCTTGTGGGGCAATTGTTTTTTTCCTGGTGGGGCTGAAGTTCTCAGTGCAGAAAGAAAAGCCATTTAGCCAACAGAAAGCTGTGACCAGGATAGATCTCTAAATGGCAAGCTGCCGGCCACTTTAGATGACAGTTCTCAGCTGCTGCAAGTTAATCACTTCTGCCAGCCTATGCAACAATTCTGACCACAAGCCAGCAGGTGGGAGTGATGACTCCTATAGTCCAGAAAGCTAACACTAAGGTGGGAAAACTCTCTTAAAGGAGACCAGTTTCTTGACACAGAAGGGATTCTAGAGGACACATACTCCAACCCCCTTGGCTCAGTGCGGGAACCTAGAGCTACCTATTATCACTTCCGGGTTGTAACAGGAAGTGACGTACCAGCACATTTATTTTTCTCCTGCTGCCATTCGTTGCGGAAGCGGGCAGTCGGTGGGAGGCCTAACTCAAAGTGATGTGAATGTTTAAAAACCACCTTGCAAATGCTGTTTTTACGGTGAGCGCGTTTCCACTCTGTGAGCTTCAGAGTGGCGCCATTTTGTCCTGGCTGCTTGTACTCACTTTGCTTGTCTCTTGGCTGTCGGGGTCAAAGGGCACCTGCTTCACCGAAAGCTCCCGGCCAGTGTCGACGTCGTAGCAAAGATAGACCTCTCCAAAGGCCCCCCGGCCCAGCAGCTTTCCCAGCCGCCAATTCACCGGGGCCTGCAGCGCTAAGCGAGAAGACAGAAATCGTGTTACGAGAAGACAAAGGTCCTCCAAACGGCCGTCCCGTCTTGACCCCTACCTTAAGATGGATTGATATCTCATGAGCGTTAGTACTCAGCAGAACAGTGGCTCTCTGACAGCCCTCGGCCGTTAAACTCCTCTTAAAAGCCTCTTACTCTAACTGGGAATTGGTCACCCCCCTGCGACTCACTCCTTCCAAGATCCCTGTTGGCATCCAAGACGTTTAGCTGCCAACACAACATATGAAGTCCAGGTCCCACAAAACCACATTAGACTCCCATGTGCACGTACCACTTTAAGGCTCTACAAGGGGGCTGCACAAGCCTTTGAGCCCAACAGAGCTGTGGAATGCCAGGTGCTCAATCCTTACCCCGCATTTCCAGAGATTATGAGGTTTAGAAAGCTCTCTGGCTGGCCACGGTTTCACAAGTCCAGGGAGCGTCTTCACGGGCATATTCAGCATATTTAGCAGCCAGGAAGCTTCACACACACTTTCTGGGTTGCGATCTTTACAACAACCCTACAGAAGTAGGCTAGTATCCTCCTCCTCCTCCTCCTCCTATTGCAGAGAGGGGACTGAGGCTGTGTGACTTGGCTAAGGCCATGTGTTAAGATACTGACTGATGTTGTTTGTAGTCCGCCTTGCTGACAGGGACGCAAGGCAGATTACACAGACTGAGTCAATCCAATCAACGGAATGGGACATTCGGTAATACAGAAGCAAGATGTGGACTGGGGACTTGTAGAACTTATTAAGACCACAAGAGAAGCCATGTTGGATCAGGCCAACGGCCCACCCAGTCCACAGGCCCGTAGACTGGATTCTGTGGCTTGTGGGGCAATTTTTTTTTTCCTGGTGGGGCTGAAGTTCTCAGTGCAGAAAGAAAAGCCATTTAGCCAACAGAAAGCTGTGACCAGGATAGATCTCTAAATGGCAAGCTGCCGGCCACTTTAGATGACAGTTCTCAGCTGCTGCAAGTTAATCACTTCTGCCAGCCTATGCAACAATTCTGACCACAAGCCAGCAGGTGGGAGTGATGACTCCTATAGTCCAGAAAGCTAACACTTAGGTGGGAAAACTCTCTTAAAGGAGACCAGTTTCTTGACACAGAAGGGATTCTAGAGGTCACCTAATCCAACCCCCTTGGCTCAGTGCAGGAATGAGTCAACCACAGCACTCCACTCTGCTTAAAAGAGTGAACACCTTTAAAAAATGTTTAAAAATGATTTTTAAAAGCATTTACAGGAGAAATTCTTGTGGGGCTGTGCCTTTAAGAAAGGGGGCAGAGCCCCCCAAAGCCCCACTGTAAGTATGTGCCTGCCAGTCCAACACTCTGTGTCACACAGTGACCAAGGTCCACTAGGAGGTCCACTAGCGGGGTCAGAAGTCCAGAAGCCCTCCCACTGCTGCCCCCCCAAGCACCAAGAGCGCACAGCATCACTTGCCCCAGACAGAGTGTTCTTTATCCTACCCCGGTAACTAGACTGAACTAGTCCCTGATTACCAGCAATCCACTGGGAGGCAACTTACTGCTCCTCGTCTTGGCAGGAGACGAGCCAAAGCCTTGGAAGATCTTGTCGCAGCTGTGCCACCACTTGGTGCCCCCGCGGTCCTCGTAGCGCAAGGTGATGAGCTTGTTGTCTCCGTTGAAGCTCTTTGTCCGGCTGGACGGCACCAGCTGGAAAAGATTCTCCGGGGGAGCGTAACTTCTGGGAAAGGTCCTTCGGCCTTTGGGAGCAACGGAGGGATGAGAGGGAAGAATCAGAGGCGGCTCGGTGGTACGGCCCTCGCTTCGCAAGCCGGAGGTTGCAGGCTCTATCCCCGCTGCCTCCGCTTAAAGGAGCCCTGGAGGCAATTTGAGGTCTCGTTGGCGGACGCCTTGAAGAGCGGAGGCCAGTCAGAGCCTACTAGACCCCTCATGGGGATTTCAAGGCGTGAGATTCAGAGGCGGTTTGCCTTTGGCCGCTTAGAATCATAGTGTGGGAAGGTACCTCCAAGGGTCATCTAGTCCAACCCCCTGCACAATGCAGGAAATTCACAAATACCTCCCACTCCACACCCCCAGTGACCCCTGCTCCATGCCCAGAAGATGACAAAAAAAAATCTCCAGGATCTCCGGCCAAACTGGCCTGGAGTAAAATGGCTTCCTGACCCCCAAAGTGGTGGCTGGCATTTCCCCGGGCGTGTCAGAAAGGGCCACGAGAACTAAGCACTGAGGCAACCCTTCCTGCCCTCCCTCTTATGATCTACCTAAGTTCGCAGAATCCGCATTGCTGTCAGGTGGCCATCTATCCTCTGTTTGAACACCTCCCAAGAAGGAGAGCCCACCACCTCCCGGGGAAGTCTCTTCAAAAAGACCGCTCTGACTGTCAGGAAGTTTAGCCGAAAACTCTTTGGCTTTAATTTCAGCTCACTGGTTTTGTTCCGACCTTCTGGGGCAACAGAAAACAACTCTGCCCCATCCTCTAGAGGACAGCCCTTCAAGTACTTGAAGATGGTTATCATATCCCCCCTCAGTCGTCTCTTCTCCAGGCTAAACCTACCCAGCTCCTTCAGCCTTTCCTCATAGGACTTGGTCTCCAGACCCCTCCCCATCTTCGCTGCCCTCCTCTGGACACGTCCCAGCTTATCTACATCCTCCTTAAATTGTGATGCCCAAAACTGAACACACTACTCTAGGCGAGGTCGAACCGGAGCAGAGTAAAGCGATACCATCACGTTGCGTGATCCGGACACCATATGTCTGCATGGGGACGCTTGCCTTCCTTAGTGGTCTCTCATCCAAGTAATCACCGGGGCCGACCCTGCTTAGCTTCTGAGATCTGATGAGATCGGGCTAGCCTGAGCCATTCGGGTTGGGGAAGACTGAGCTAGGCTGAGAGTGAAACCAGATGGGCTAAGAGGTTCTGCTGTCTACAGCTCCCATCTGCTTCACCCTGGAACAATGCTGTGAGTCAAAGCAAGGCTGGCCCATAGATACGTAACAGAGAAGATCATGATATGTACCAGCTAAGCTTTAAGAACATAAGAACATAAGAGACGCCAATGTTGGATCAGGCCAAAGGCCCATCCAGCCCAAGCACCAAGAAGACCCCCCCCAAGCACCAAGAAGACAGAGCATCACTTGCCCCAGAGCCCCTATCTATACCTTGTGGGGCTAATAGCCATTGATGGACCTCTGCTCCATATGCTTATCTAATTCCCTCTTATAACAACATAGGAGATGCCAATGTTGGATCAGGCCAAAGGCCCATCCAGTCCAACATTCTGTGTCACACAGTGGCCAACAATACCAGGGGCCATCAGGAGGTCCACCAGTGGGGCCAGGACACTAGAAGCCCTCCCACGGTTGCCCCCCCCCCAGCACCAAGAAGACAGAGCATCCCTTGCCCCAGACTGAGGGTTCCTACCTACACCTTGTGGCTAATAGCCACTGAAGGACCTTTGCTCTTAAGACCATAAGAGATGCCAATGTTGGATCAGGCCAAAGGCCCATCCAGTCCAACACTCTGTGTCACACAGTGGCCAAAATTACAAGGTGCCCTCAGGAGATCCACCAGTGGGGCCAGGACATTAGAAGCCCTCCCACTGTTGACCCCCCCCCCCAAGCACCAAGATGACAGAGCATCACTCGCCCCAGAGTCCCTATCTATACCTTGTGGCTAATAGCCACTGATGGACCTCTGCTCCATATGCCGATCTAATTCCCTTTTGAAGCCGTCCATGCTTGTAGCTGCCACCACTTCCTGTGGCTTTGGCTAAGCTTTGCCTAGGGGCTTTTGTGGGCACACGGTTCTTTCCTAAATACACGCATCTCTTGGGTGGATCCTGGCTTATCACAGAGCCATAGAGCTAGAAGGGACTTCTGGGTGTGGAACAGGGGTCACTGGGGGTGTGGGGCGGGAGGTATTTGTGAATCTCCTGCATTGTGCAGGGGGTTGGACTAGATGACCCCGGAGGTCCCTTCCAACTCTATGATCCTGTGATTCTACGATTCCAGGGTCATCTAGTCCGACCCCCCTACACAATGCCCAGAAGATGACAAAAAACCTCCAGGATCTCCAGCCAAACTGGCCTCAAGAAAAACTGCAAGAGGTCCCGATATGCACTTCACAGGAGAGGAGAACCCCGCCATTTGAGAACCAATTTGCTAGACCAGCTAGATTCACGTCAGCTTGCACCTTAGAAACCAGCAAGGTTTTGGAGGGGATGAGCTTTCGAGAGTCAACACTCCCTTTATCAGATGCCACCACCAAAGGGTCCCTGACAAAGGGTGCTTTGGCTCTCGAAACGTCATACCCCCCCCAAATCTTATTGGCCTCTAAGGTGTTACTGGACTCGATTCGAATCTAGCTGTCCTCCAGCAGACCAATATGGCTACCCTCGGAACAAAGTTTGAGTCCTGGGGCACCTTTAAGACCAACAAAGTGTAAGTCTGGGTATAAGCGTTCATGCCCATGCACACTCCCTCAGATACGTTGAGACAAGACTTCCTCAACCATTACATATGTATCTGAAGAAGTGCGCATGCGCACGAAAGCTTATGTTGGTCTTAAAGGTACCACTGGACTCAAACTTTGTGCTGTTGCTGCAGGCCAACACTCACCTGAATCGATCTGACGAAGTGCGCATGCGCACGAAAGCTTATGTTGGTCTTAAAGGTACCACTGGACTCAAACTTTGTGCTGTTGCTTCAGACCAACACTCACTTGAATCGATCTGAAGAAGTGCACATGCGCACGAAAGCTTATGTTGGTCTTAAAGGTACCACTGGACTCAAACTTTGTGCTGTTGCTTCAGGCCAACACTCACCTGAATCGATCTGACGAAGTGCGCATGCGCACGAAAGCTTATGTTGGTCTTAAAGGTACCACTGGACTCAAACTTTGTGCTGTTGCTGCAGGCCAACACTCACCTGAATCGATCTGACGAAGTGCGCATGCGCACGAAAGCTTATGTTGGTCTTAAAGGTACCACTGGACTCAAACTTTGTGCTGTTGCTGCGAGTCCAGTTCTATTACGTCATCTTTAGTCTCACATACAAACAAGCTCCTCGGCGTGCTTTAACCACTGGGCCTCAAAGTCTTACCGTCGCTGTAGTCCTTGCGACTCTGGGAGAGGTGATACTGCCTTGGGAAGGTCCCTCCCTTCCCGTATCTGTCACAGAATGGGATGTCGAAATCTGGGAAGATGAAAGAGAAAAAGAAATTTATGTATTAGCATCACAACACAGAAAACTTTCATCTTACTGCATTGTTTTCTAGCATCTTGATCTGAGGCCGGTAGCATGTTGAGACCAACAAAGATAAGCTTTTGGGAGTCAAATCTCTCTTTCTCAGATATCTACTCAACACAAATCCAACTGTTCAGCGGCGAACCTCCATGGCAATCCTCCAAAATGTTCTAATTCCTGCAATCCACCTTCTGCGCTGCATCATAAATTGTCATAAACTACTGTCATCGTCTCCTCTTGAAACCCAACCCCATTGCACTGTTGATGTTTTCTACTTGTTTCCATTGCACTGCGCTTTAGATCCTGCAATCTGCTCAGCAAGGAAAGCGGGCCGTAAAACAAAGCGGATAAATATTTTGGAGCAGATGAAACGCGAATGCAGGATTAGTCACAAACTGAAGTGGCTTGGCTGCATCGCAGAGACACGAACGAGGGGAAAACCGCCAGGGAATGATGCAGTAAGGATAGTTCAGCGTCTCTTATGTTCTTATAGACATCTTCAAGAGGGGATTGGATGAACATATGGAGCAGAGGTCCACCAGTGGCTCTTAGCCACAGGGTTTAGAGGTAACACTCTGTCTGGGGCAGTGCCACTCTGTCTTCTTGGTGCTTGGGGGGGGGGCAACAGTGGGAGAGTTTCTGGAGTTCTGGCCCTGCTGTTGGACCTCCTGATGGCACCTGGGTCCTGGCCATCTCTCCTAAGCAAATTTGATTTGATTTTATCTTTATCTGATTTGATTCGTATTCTGCCCTCCCCACAAGCGGGCTCAGGGTGGGTTAAAATGCATGATACGGCAATCGATAATTAAAATATATCTAAAAATCAATCTAAAACCAGCAATCAACAGATCCCAGCAAGGGGCAGTTGGTTCCCAGGTGGCCATTTGGATCCAAGGGGACACTGGAGGGGAGGCCAATTAGCAGGTGGGCGTTCATCACCTCAATTAAAAGCCCGGTGGAAGAGCTCCATCTTACACGCCCTGCATGATAGGTCCCACAAGGCCCCAATTTCTAATGAGAGCTCATTCCACTAGGTAGGGGCCCGGGTCGAAAAAGCCCTGGCCCTTGTTGAGGCAAGTTGGATGTCCCTGGGGTCAGGAACCACCAGGAGATGTTGATTAATAGATTGCAAATTCCTGCAGGTCTCATATGGGGAGCGGTGGTCCCGAAGACTGGGGGTTTTTTTGGGGGGGGGAACATATGCTTTTTAGGATGTGATAAATGTTGCTGTTTTAATTCTTTTTATAATGAAGCTTTTAAGATCTCCAGCGTTCCAAGGAGGTTTTGGACAGGCCGCAGGAAGGATTTGGACTGTGGCTCTTCCCTCTGGCTTGTTTCATGTCCTCGGTGGTTTATCCACTCGGCTCTCATTATTAGTTATCTGATATGACTGCGCTATGTTTCTCTTGTAAGCCATCTGGCCTGCTTCCCTAATTAGAAGGGTGGGATATAAATCTTCTTAATAAATAAGTAACTTTTAAAGGGGCAGCATGAACGCTGCGGGCAGGGAGACGTCTCAAATGTTCACGGAATCCACACGGCCGCACTGGAAGTCCGGCTTCCACAGCTCGGCTCTGAAGCCCTGCGTCGGTCCAAAAGATGTTTTCTCTTCCTCTGGGCCCCCAGCCATGTATTCATTTTTTAATATCTGAGGTCATCGAGCTATTACTATGATGCAATTTTCCATGATTTCACCAAGCCGCACATGTACGCTCACAGTAAAAGCTCCGGCCAAAGGAAAAATCCTTGCAATTCCCATGTAAGATCTTGCATTAATAAATAAGTAACTTTTAAAGAGGCAGCATGAACGCTGCAGGCAGGGAGACGTCTCAAACGTTCACAGAATCCACACAGCCGCATTGGAAGTCCAGCTTCCACAGCTCGGCTCTGAAGCCCTGCGTCGGTCCAAAAGATGTTTTCTCTTCCTCTGGGCCCCCAGCCATGTATTCATTTTTTAATATCTGAGGTCATCGAGCTATTACTATGATGCAATTTTCCATGATTTCACCAAGCCGCACATGTACGCTCACAGTAAAAGCTCCGGCCAAAGGAAAAATCCTTGCAATTCCCATGTAAGATCTTGCAGTCATCTGAGGTACTCTGTGCCCCCAAAGTTATTCTCTGCCCCCCTCCAGGGCAGCTTGTGCGACTTCCCGCAGTGCCCAAACTCTGTCTTGTAAGCGTTTCAAGAGTGATGCTTGTCATCAGATCTGCAGGCAAGGTTGCCTGAGCGCCAAATATTTTAATTAATTTATTTATTTTGTTAAATTTATACCCTGCCATCCCCGTGAACAGGTTCAGAGCGGCTTACATTGGTTGGTCCGCAAGTGACCATTAAAATCTACATAAAATCATATACGCAGTTCAATTACAAGTAAGATCATAACATCCTAAAACCAGGGGTCATTTCCTGCAGGAGCGCACAGGAGCGGAGCTCCGGCAGTAAAGAGCCCAGGGGGCGGGCACATCCAACAAGCCCCACCCCTTGCTCTCAGCAGCCCTCAGTCAGAGCAAGAAGCAGCCGGGTAAGTTGCAGAGCTCCCCTCGCCCCCCCCCCCGGGCCCAAACAGCCCAGTGGCACCTTTAAGACCACGTTTTATTCATGTACAAGCTCTCCCTCCTCTGCAAAGACAGAACCCACGTGCCCCCCCCCAATAGTTGGCAATCCAAAAAAGTCCAGTGGAGCCTGAGCGGTGGGTGTTGCCTTCTGACACACTTCTGGTGATGTCAGGGGGTGTGGCATATGCAAATAAGGTATGCTAATGAGTTATGCTAATGAGCTCCTGCACCTCTTTTTCTACAAAATGACCCCTGCCTAAAACTATAAAGTAAAGGTAAAGGTAAAGGTTCCCTTGCTCGAAAGCCAGTCGAATCCGACTCTAGGGTTGCGGTGCTCATCTCCGTTTCCAAGCCGAAGAGCCAGCGCTGTCCGAAGACGTTTCCGTGGTCATGTGGCCGGCATGACTAGACACCAAGGCGCACGGAACGCTGTTCCCTTCCCACCGAAGTGGTGCCTATTTATCTACTTGCAATTTCTTGCTTTCGAACTGCTAGGTTGGCAGGAGCTGGAACTATAAAGTGCTGGGCATATTTCATTAGTTAATTAAGATGGCATACTAAAGTGCATACATACGTACAACATGCAGTTTTTCAGCTCAGTAATCTTCCTAAGTCACGTGACGGCACAGGCCAGATGTTATAATTGAGGGCCAGGATCTATACTACGACTGTTGATGGCAGCAGTGAGGTGGCTCCTTAGTTGAAGGCCTGGTGGAAGAGCTCCGTCTTGCAGGCCCTGCGGAACTGTAAAAGGTCCCGCAGGGTCCTGATCTCTTCCAGGAGCTCGTTGTACCAGTATGGAGCTGCCACTGAGAAGGCCCTGGCCCTGGTAGTAGCAAGCCTGGCATCCTTGGGGCCTGGGAGGGTCAGTCGGTTTTGAGACCCCGACCGTAGTGCTCTCTGGGGTATATATGGGAAAAGGCAGTCCCCTCAGGTATGAATAGAGGTGAAATAGAGATGAAACTGCAGCATTCAAGGTTCCAACACTGAAAACTCTTCCAAGGGGCTTTGGGAGGGGGGGATTCTCCTCTTGCCTATAACCACAATATTGTGCAGATTACCTAAGCAATCCAGACTGTCTTTGGTTTGGCTCGTCCTTCTTGGAACAGGTGTTTGGTTAAAGGGTGGGCTGTGTGAAGAGAGAGAAATGCTGTTTTAGTGCCGTGGAAATGCCCCCAGCCTGTATTTTTTTAATATAAAATTTTTTAAAAGTATAAACCCCTGTATTTTTAAGATAGCCCTTGCCCGAAGCGGTGTCTCCCACACGAAACTGGGCTCTTCCACATCTCATTTTCCTTGCTTGCTGCATTCCCGTTGCTTCAGGGGGATTTCCTGTCCCATGTGCAATCTGCTCCCTCTAGTAGTTGATTCAATATCGCATTGCTTTATGCCCAGCATAAAAACCTGCGGTTTAACTCTGCAGGGAGACATGCCGGACATACAGTGTTGTAATATTGAATCGACCACTAGATGGAGCAAAACCTGTGCAGAACAGGAAAATAACCCTGAAGCAACAAGAACGCACAAGCGAGGAAAATGAGAAATCGGAAAAGCCAAATTTATCTCATTTACCGACTGATTTTGGTTTTATCGTAGCTGCTATATTGACTAACTGCTCAAGTCATCTTTCGGGCATGTTGAGACGTCTGCTATTGAAATTACTAGATTTAATTTTAGAGCCACGAGGTGTAGCGCATAATTGATGGATTTGAGTCCGGAAGCATCTTCGAGACGAGTAAGATTTGGTCTCTAAGTTGCCACTAGGCTTGAAGACCAACACAGCTACCCACCTGAAACTACCTGGAGAAAGTACTGAATTTCTAGTGGGAAGACCCAGATTAGAATTTCCTACAAACCGGGCCTTCGGGTAAGATTAGGTTTACCCCCACCTTTCTGAGATTAAATAAGGGAGAGGAATTTTTCTGCTTCTTTTTAAGAAACTCCTTCCATAAAGAGATCCTTCCACCTTTTCCCAGAACCCTTTGCTGCTGCTGTTTAGGAACAAGGAAAGGTCTGTCCTGACTGCTGAGGTTTTGGGGTATAACAGATATATTTTTCTCCTGCTGTTATCCTCCTCATGGCAATCTGGCTGACAAGCGGCTCTTCAGTTCGAACCGCTTTCCGATCTCATGGGTTTTCATCAGAATAGGGACTTAATTCCTCTCTTCATCTGCCTCCTTGGTTCCATCTCTGCCCACCCACATCTACTGAAGTTAGGAAATCTGTAACCAGAGAAGACGATCAAAGTCCCAGGCCCTTATCTCATCACAAGAGAGGAGGGAATTATGCGCGCTTGTTGTTATTCGACATAAGTAATGTCAAACCACATGAAACAGAGTGCTTAGAAAAAGGAATGTAAGTGGAACAGCGCCTAAGGAATTAAAACTTTTGCAAGGAATGTTGATCTCAAATAAGTACGTGTCAGCACAGAGGGAGCCCTTTTACTAATTACAAAAGGATATCAAGTTTGTATTGTATTGACATTTTAAAATCTTTTTATGGATTTTAAATAGTGCTTTCACTGACTGATTGTTAGCTGTCTTAGATCCCAGGCTGAAAGACAGGTGACATTAGAAGAAGAATACATAAAACCCCTGCATGGGTGACCTTGGGCCGAACATTCTCTTGCAGCTTAGACTACCTCGCAGGGCTGTTGAGAGGATAAAGTGGGATGGAGGCGGAGGAAAGAAGAAGAAACAACCAGGTACTCCGATATTCTTGGAGGAAGTGCAGGGGAAGATACAATATAAACAGGGTTTTTTTTAAAAAAAAATGCCATTTATTTCATATGGCCGTCTTCCAGTCCTACCTGTCTATGGATCGGTCCAAAGACTGACAGCTTCCTGAGAGAGAGTCATCCGGACTGATAAACGACTCCAGCACCTGACCGGGGGCGGGGGGGGGGAGGCGGCAGAAAAAAGAGGAGAAAATAAATAAACGGGACTCATGACAAATTAGAAACAATCAAAGCCCGTCTTGGCAGCTAGGAGCACAATGCACATCTGCGTTCTCAGACCCCTGCCAAAATTCAGCCAGAGTGACTTTTGTCTCCACTGTTATAATTTTTTTAAAAAAATAGAAGGAAAGCAAATTAAAGAACCCCGCCCTCTTTGTGGAAATGCTGACCTGGAGTTTCCACTCCAGAACTAGCTAGTAGTGACTCTGCAGAGAAACGGGCTGTTATAGCCATACTTCGTTTGTTACATCCATCCCCTGGACTCTAGCTTCGTGCAGAAAAGGTTCCTTCGGGCACTGTTTTTCCACTTGCCACCAGTGTTCCCTCTAAGCTGAGTTACTGTGAGCTAGCTCCCAGTTTTTTAGCCTCAGGCTCACACATTTTTGCCTTCGCTCAGGAAGGAGGGCTCCAGAGCAAGCTCATTGATGCAGTAGCCAAATCGCTCGCTCACAACTTTAATGCCAGCAGCTCACAAAGTAGATTTTTTTTTGCTCACAAAACTCCACCACTTAGAGGGAGCATTGCTTGAGTCATGCCTTCCCCTAGGCCAATCAGAATTGATTGATGGGCAAGGCCGGAAGAGCACTTCTGTTTCCCAAATCCACTCCTGCTATTCCTGCCTCTCTGGCTGATATCAGCCCTCGGAGACAATATCAGCCCTCTACAAGCCTATTCAAAGAGACGGAATGGCCACACAATACAGCCCTTCTCGCTACCGAATGCAACCACAGGAAGCCTAGGGTTGCCAATCCCCCCGGTTTGGCAGGGGTCCCCCGCTTTTTGGGGGCTTCTACCCACCACGGTGGCTCAAGTGGTTAAGACGCTGAACTGCGGGCTGTGGAAGGTCAGTAGTTCAGCAGTTTGAGACCCGAGTGCCGCATGACGGAGTGAGCTCCCGTCTCTAGTTCCAGCTCTTGCCAACCTAGCAGTTCGAAAGCAAGACATTGCAAGTAGATAAATAGGGACCACTTCGGTGGGAAGGGAACAGCATTCCATGCGCCTTGGTGTTTAGTCATGCCGGCCACATGACCACGGAAACGTCTTCGGACAGCGCTGGCTCTTCGGCTTGGAAACGGAGATGAGCACCGCAACCCTAGAGTCGGACTCGACTGGCTTTCGAGCAAGGGAACCTTTACCTTTATCTTTACCCACCGGCAGCCAGCTGCCCGCCGGGGAAAGCCTCGCCCCCAAGCCCCAGCACCCGCCGCCAACCCTCTCCCTTCTCTCTTGAGAGAGAAGAGGGGGAGGGGTGGTTGCAGGCCAGCCACGCACCCGATCTCCGCTCAGAGATCGGGCGCACGGAAACGCCGGCTCCCTGCAGTTAAAGGGGCCCCTTTAACTGCAGGGAGCTGGCGCCCCTGTCGGGCAGGTGGGCGGGCAATCACGTCGGGGATGCCCCGCCCCCTCCAGGAACGCCCCTCAAAGTCCCCCGCTGGGGGTGAAGATAGGACTTGGCAACCTAAAGTTGATTGATGGGCTCCTCCCCTCCATCTTTAAAACAACAAACAAACATCCCTGCATATGAAAAACTAGCTCGGATCGGCAAATCTAAAACTGCTTTCATTCCCTAACACCACACTAGCCTTCTGTGTGCGCAGAGGGCTCCCCCCCCCCCAGAGCAAGAAACATTCAAACGTGCAATCGTCCACCTCGGGCATGAGCTGGTACAGCTGAGAAGGGTTGGCGCCAATGCTCCCTCTATGCTGTGGAGTCCTGTGAGCTAAACTACTTTGTGAGCTCCTGGCATTAAAGTTGTGAGCGAGCGATTTGGCTACGGCATAAATTAGTTTGCTCTGGAGCCCTCCTTCTTGAGCTAAGATAAGAATGTGTGAGCCGGAGGCTCAAAAACTGTGAGCTAGCCCACACTAACGTAGCTTAGAGGGAACACTGCTTGGTGCATGTCTGAATTAGTCCTAAGCGTCACCAGAGACAGCCTTGCCTTGGGTCACCGGAAGCAGTCACCGGAAAAAGCTGGAGAGATCCTAAGTATGAAGGATCCCAGAAACCGAACTTGGTGAGCTACTGGCATTAAAGTTGTGAGCGAGTGATTTGCCTACTGCATAAATCAGTTTGCTCTGGAGCCCTCCTTCCTCAGCTAAGGCAAATGTGTGAGCCGGAGGCTAAAAAACTGTGAGCTAGCTCTCACTGACTCAGCTTAGAGGGAACACTCCTTATGGCTGGAAGCGCCCAGTCAGGCCTCTCCATAGATCCCTGGCTGCATATTCTACTCACTCCCCCATCCCTGGCCATGCGCCTGCGATCTCCCCTAAACTAAACCCAAGCGGCATTCGGGTCGGCGGGTTTCAGCTCCTGCGGCTTACGTTTGGGTCCATCGTTTCTGGGATGAACTCCCCTTCGCTGTTGATGCTGGTGTAGGAGCCCTGGCGGGCGATCTGCTGCTGCTCTTCCGGAACACTCCCGGGGGGCGGGGAACTCCGGCCTGTGTGCAGTGAGCCTGCGAGGCAGAGAGAGAGAGAGAGAAGCTGCTTAGAGAAGAGTGCGAGAGACAAGCACGAATCCCATCCGTGATGCCAAGAGAACAATTCCACACGGCGCCTGGGCCTAGATTAGCGTTTGCAGGCAAAACATGGGGGGGGGGGAGGTCTCAAAATGGAGATTGCGGGGGTGGTGGTGGTGGTAATGAATTGGTGTCAGTGCCAGTGTCGGCTTATCCTGAGGTGACGCAGCTGTCAGGGCCCAGGGCTTCTGGCTGTTGACCCCCCCACACACTGACTTTTTTGCTAAGATCATAAGATGAAGAGTCCCACTGGATCAGACCTGTGGTCCATCTAGTCCAGCATCCTGCCTCACACGGTGGCCAACCAGTTCCTCTGAACATCCAACGACAGGGTGTGGAGGCCGAGGCCTTCCCCTGACAAGAATACAAGAAGAGCCCTGCTGGATCAGACCAGTGGTCCATCTAGTCCAGCATCCTGTCTCACACAGTGGACAGCCAGTTCCTCTGGAGGGCCAACAGCAGGGCATGGAGGCCAAGGCCTTCCTCTCATGTTGCCTCCTGGCTCTGGGATTCAGAGGTTTAGTGCCTCTGAATGTGGAGGTTCCCCTCAGCCACCATGGCTAGTAGCCACTGATCGATCTCTTCTCCATGAATCTATGCTAGCACTCCTCCATGTTCCCAGCTATGCTCACTGCCCTGGAAGGGCTACAGGTAGGGTTCTTAATGTCCAGGCAAAGCCTGAAGATCTCCCAGAGTTGCACCTGATCCACAAACAACAAATATCAACAGGTCCTCTGGAGGAAAGGGCTGCTTTGAAGGGTAGTCTCAATCGCATTGTACCCTGCGGAGGTCCTTCGCCTCCTAAATCACCACCTTCCCCGGGCCCTCCCTGTTAAGTCGCTCGCTTAACAAAGTAGTCGGAGAGTGATTCAGCAAAGATTCAGCTTTATTCAACAACTCGAACACAACTCCCAACACGGATCAACGTCTGATCGTGTAACCACGCCTTACTGTACATTACCAACCAATGAGATTGTTTACACAAGGACCAATCATCGACGTTCCCGCTCAGGGACTCAGGGAGCTTGCTGACAAGTGATTGGTTGGTTCTTCCTGGGCTAGCATTGCGATTGGATGGATTTGGATCCTAGCCCAGGACGAAGCTTTACATGACGTTTCAATTATGTGATTCACATGCATTCAATGGCAGCTCTTGAATACATTACACTCCCCTTAAATCTTCAGGAATTTCCCAACCAGCAGTTGGAAACCCTGGCTGCAGGGTACTGGTGCGTACGGACAGAGAGAGCAGGGCAGGGGAAAGGAAGGGGGACATGCGGGGCGGCCTGGGGGTGGGAAGAAGGCGGGGCTGGAAACTCTCTTTCCGGGGGGCCCTCCGAACGCGGATTGGCGCAGTGCTTTTTATAGAATCCGGGGGATCGTGAGCCGCGGAACACGGTCGGAGCGCCTCTCTTTCAGGTTAACCAGAAAGCACAGCATGTTCCGAGGCCTGCCATTCCCTACTGGCACACTCTGGACCCCTTCCCGTCTTTCCTTTCCACTATGTTATTTTGAAGGAATTTTCATAGGCAGCCTGTGCAGCCGGCCGGACACACAAAGCCAGATCCCTTTCGTGACCCGGCCGGGCTCTGCTCCTTCCCAAACCAGTTTGTTTTTGTCCCCTCCCGGGCTTTGCCGGTCCGTCCGTCCCACGCGCCCTTCTTTTTAGTGCTTCCAACCCTGTCCAAAAAGCAGCTCCTCGGGGAAATGACACGTTTGGGCCCGATTCCTCGGAGATCTGGCTAGGTGGGCGGAGGCGAGCGGCTGCGGCTGGACTCCGTGGAAAGCCCAGGGACCCGTCGTGGCTGACGGCCAGGTAGAGCTGTCTGGTTTTGCAGCTGCAGAAGTCAACAAGTGAGCCGACGGTGGATGTCCGCACAAGGGGGGCGGCTGCTAACGGTGGGGTGCTGGTCATCTTGAACGTGGGACTCGGTGTCTTAACTCCCTGGGCTACAATGTCAGTGTGCCGCAGGGCTGACGGGGTAATCTTTCAGGGCAGGCCCGTAGCTCCAGCGGGCCCCCACGGGGCCTGGCCCCCTGACTTCCTGCCGAGCCCCCCCTTGGGAATGTGTGCGGGGTGACCCCGACTTCCATTTTTTATTGTATTTGTGGCGCTCCCTTGGGAATGTGTGCGGGGTGACCCCCGACTTATTTAAAGCCCCCCCGAATTAAAACATCCTGGCTACGGGCCTGTTTCAGGGGTCTCAGAAGCACATGGTTGGAAGCTGGTATTGCCTAATAAGACGGCAGTGGCCAGGCCGACCCTGACAATTTCCATACCCCCTAACAAGGGGCCCTCAATTTGGATTTTGGGGTGTATCAACAGAGGCATAACGTCCAAACTGCACCCACCAGCACCTTTCCTAGCACCTGCCAAGTGTTTTCAGAAAGTGGGCGGGGTCAGATTGGGCCTTTCCCCAGCAAGGCTCCTGATTGGCCATCGGTGATTTGATTACCTCTGCAGCTTTTAAAAAATGTTGCTTTGGCAGCGGCTGCCGCCACGGCACAAGGATCTTCACTGTGTGACTGAAGGTAAACGGAGGCCACTATTTTGTGGCTGGCTCCGCCTCCTGCGGCAGCCATTTTGCAGCAGCCGTCTTGTCGCTCCGCCCACCATGCCGTGTCACAATCCCAAAGGTGTCTGCAGGCTCAAAAAGGTTGGGGGCTCCTCTCCCAGACACACTTCTACTTTCCCCCCTAATACGTGACGCTAACACTTATCGCCTGTTAAGCAGAATTTTTGTCCCATCCAACCTTCACAAAGCTCCGTTCTGAGCGCCGCCCACACTACAAGGGGGCAGGAGGCTTATGGTTCGGCCAAAAACAGGCTTAAATTAACTTAAATTCCATTGGGACGGCCGGGACGGGAAAATAGGTTGGCAGCCCAAAACAAAACAAAAAATTTTTACAACTGTGTTCAAGGACATGCTGGCCGAGCACATTTTGTTTCCGAAGGGAGCCTTCCAAATGCCCTCCAGAGTTCTGGCCGAATACTCAACAGCAGCATGAGGGAGAAAAACTTTAAATTTTGTTTTAACTGTGATCCCGCCCCCCCAGGTCTCTTCTCAGGAGCTGGGTCAACAATTCATTTTTATTTTACTTCATTTATACCCGTCCTTTCTCCCCCACGGGGACCCAAAGCCGCTTACCCCATTCTCCTCTCCTCCATTTTATTCTCACAACAACCCTGTAAGGTAGGTTAGGACCAGAGGACGCGACTAGCTTAAAGTTCACCCAGTGAGCTTCCACAGCAGAGTGGGGATTCGAACCTGGGTTCCCCAGATCCTGTTTCGATACTTTAACCACTACACGCTGGTTTAATTTCCTGTAAGTCAGACTTAAGGGATGTGTTCACTGGCCACTGGTAGAAGAAGAAGAGGAGGAGGAGATTGGCTATATACCCTGCCCTTCACTCCCCAAAGGAGTCTCAGAGCGGCTTACAATCTCCTTTCCCTTCCTCTCCTCACAACAGACACCCTGTGAGGTAGGTGGGACTGAGAGAGCTCTTTCCAGAACTACTCTTGAGAGAACAGCTCTGAGAGAACTTGTGACTGACCCAAGGTCACACCAGCAGCTGCACGTGGAGTAGCGGGGACTCAAACCCAGTTCTCCCAGGTTAGAATCCGCGCTTCTAACGACTACACCAAACTGGGAGCTATTATAGAAAGTAAGCTGAAGTGCACCCCCTGCGTTCAGACAGGAGACGACGGCTGTCACTCAGGCTGCGAAGGCTGTGAAAAGAACGGGAACCTCCCTGTGGCCGGCGCCCCGACTTTCACTGACCTGTCGAGTGCTTCCGCGTCCTCTCAGCGTCTTTGTACAGGGACCCCATGATATCGCCCATCGACTTGGATATCCTCATCTCATGCTGCTTGCTGTTGTTGGGCTGCAGGGGCTAGAACCGACACAAAAGGAGAGTCAGTGAGCCCCTGACACCCGCACGGAAGGAGCATTCATGCACTCCGGACTTTCTGGGGCAGCCCCCCAGGGAAGGAAGAACATTTCCACTCCAGGACATATCGGGCTTAATTGGGAAAGGTGCTCATAGGGACGAGAGTTAACGAAGAAACAACTTTCCCCATGTAAGAAGAGGAGGAGGAGGAGGAGGAGGAGGAGGAGATTGGATTTATACCCCGCCCTCCACTTGGAGTCTCAGAGCGGCTTACAAACTCCTTTCCCTTCCCCTCCCCACAACAGACACCCTCTGTGAGGTGGGTGGAGCTGAGAGATCTCTGACACAAACTGCTCTTTTTCAAGGACAGCTGTGCCAGAGCTTGTGACTGACCCAAGGTCACATCAGCAGGTGCAAGTGGAGGAGTGGGGAATCAAACCCGGTTCTCCCATATCAGAGTCCGCACACTTAACCACGACACCAAACTGTGGTCCTGATCGAAGCCTGCCTCCCATGTCCCTGGTGAGTTTTTTAAAAATGCTGGGAGTCGCTTACTTGGGGAGACTTCTTCACCCAAAGAATCATTAACACGTGGAATTCACTGTTGAAGGAAGTGGCGGCAGCTACAAGCAGAGACAGCTTCAAGAGGGGATTGGATAAACATGCGGAGCAGAGGTCCATCAGGGGCTCTTAGCCACAAGGTATAGAGGGAACACTCTGTCTGGGGCAAGTGATGCTCTGTCTTCTTGGTGCTTGGGGGGGCAACAGTGGGAGGGCGTCTGGAGTCCTGGCCCCACTGGTGGACCTCCTGATGGCGCCTGGGTATTGGCCACTGTGTGGCACAGAGTGTTGGACCGGATGGGCCACTGGCCTGATCCAACTTGTCTTCTCTTACGTTCTCATGTCTGGGGCAAGTGATGTTCTGTCATCTTGGTGCTTGGGGGGGGGGGCAAC
>NW_015170416.1:27131-40043 GCF_001447785.1 Gekko japonicus
TAAAATGGTGGCCCTACGTAGGGTTGCTACAGAGTTTCCAGCGATTCCTAGAGGGACTCCGCATCACTTCCGGGTTCCCCCCAGAAGTGACCTAGGAGTGACACCATCGATTTTTATTTTATTTTTCTGAGCTGCAGTGGGAACAGAGGGCTGCCAACAGGAGACCTGGCAGCCCCAGACCCAAGACTAGGGTTGCCAACCTCCAGGAGAAGCCTGGCAGTCTCCCAGAATAACAACTGATCGCCAGCCTACAGAGACCAGTTCCCCTGGAGGAAATGGCAGATTAAGAGGGCGGGGAGAGAGACAGACAGACAGACAGACAGACAGACAGAGATAGACACTGGATTGATACCCCGCCCTTCACTAGCCGAAGGAGTCTCAGAGTGGCTTACAATCTCCTTGCCCTTCCCCTCCCCACAACGGACACCCTGTGAGGTCGGTGGGGCTGAGAGAGCTCTCCCGAGGACTGCCCTTGAGAGAACAGCTCTGAGGGAACTTGTGACTGACCCAAGGTCACCCAGCTGGTTGTATGTGGAGAAGTGGGGAATCAAACCCGGTCCTCCCAGATTAGAGTCCTCACTCCTAACCACTACACCAAACTGAAGAGATTGGATGTATACCCCGCCCTTCACTACCCAAGGGAGTCTCAGAGCGGCTTACAATCTCCTTTCCCTCCCCCTCCCCACAACAGACACCCTGGGAGGTCGGTGGGGCTGAGAGAGCTCTCTCGAGGACTGCCCTTGAGAGAACAGCTCTGAGAGAACTTGTGACTGACCCAAGGTCGCCCAGCTGGCTGCAATGTGGAGGAGTGGGGAATCAAACCCGGTCCTCGCAGATTAGAGTCCAGACACTTAACCACTACACCAAACTGGCTCCAAACTGGTGGACTCGGTTGCTTTATAGTATGGCTGAGCTCCCTCCTCTACCCAAACTCCGTTCTGCCCCCCTTCCTAGGAAACTCAAGGATGCTTTGGGTAACGGACATGTCTTGCCTTTCTTACCAGAAACACTAGTTTGCCCTGGCTGGTCCCTTAAAGTAAAGGAAAGAAGAAGAAGAGACCAAAAGGCGACTGAAGTTGCAGGAAAGTTCAGCCCCCCCCCTCCCCATACTATAGTAGAGATTGGGGGCCACTCAATGACGTTTACGTGGGGTGAGCTCAGGACAGGCAAAAAGGAAGTTTCCTGCATAAGGAATGTATGGGATTCATCCCCACAAGGGATTAGATCCTTTCAGAAAGGGTAAGGGGTATCAGTGGTCATTGGCCACAATGGCTAAATGGAGCCTCCACGTTCACAGGCAGTGTATCTCGGAGTATCTTATGTGGGAGCAAACAAGGGTGTGGGGCGCTAACATTTTGCATCCTGCCCTTTTGGCCTTCCACAGTATGCGGCTGTCCCGGCTGAAGACTGCTGACTGGAGAAAGTGGACCCGGGCCAAAGTCAGCAATGGAATTCTTGTGTCCTTATCACAAAGTCCTCATAAGAACACAAGAAGAGCCCTGCTGGATCAGGCCAGAGGTCCATCTAGTCTAGCATCCCGTCTCACACAGTGGCCAGCCAGTTTCTCTGGAGGACCAACAACAGGGCACAGAGGCCAAGGCCTTCCCCTGAGAAGAACATCAGAAGAGCCCTGCTGGATCAGGCCAGTGGTCCATCCAGTCCAGCATCCCGTCTCACACGGTGGCCAACCTGATCCTCTGGAGGACCAACAACAGGGCAGAGAGGCTGAGGCCTTCCTCTGAGAAGAACATCAGGAGAGCCCTGCTGGATCAGACCAGTGGAGTTCCATCTAGTCCAGCATCCTGCCTCACACAGGGGCCAACCAGTTCCTCTGGAGGGCCAACAACAGGGCAGAGAGGCCGAGGCCTTCCCCTGATGTTCCCTCCTGGCACTGGGATGCAGAGGGCCTCTGAATGTGGGAGTTCCTTTCAGTCGCCACTGACAGACTATCTTCCATGAATCTATGTCATCCCCTTTAAAAGCTGTTTATTCCTGTGGCCATCACTACATCCTCTGGCAGCGAATCCCACCTTTTAATCACTCACTGTGTAAAGCAGTATTTCCCTTTGTCCATCCTGAACCTACTGCCCATCAGCTTCATCAGATGCCCTCGAGTTCTAGTATTTCGGTGGGGGGGGGGACTCTTTGTCAGCTCCCTGCACCTCATGCATAATTTGATAAACCTCTATCCTGTCCTCCCTTCATCGTCTCTATTTCATCCATGGGCCAGATTGTGTGCGAAGGCTTCTAGTTGCTAACCAGTACATTTGTTGTTGTTGTTCAGTCGCACAGTCGAGTCCGACTCTTCGCGACCCCATGGACCAAATCACGCCAGGCCCTCCTGTCCTCCGCCGTCCTCTGAAGTTTGCTCAATTTCATGTTTGTTGCATCTATGACACTGTCTAACCATCTCATCGGGGGACTCTCTTTGTCAGCTCCCTGCACCTCATGCATAATTTGATAAACCTCTATCCTGTCCTCCCTTCATCGTCTCTATTCCAAACTCTATTCCTTTCCTCCATGGGCCAGATTGTGTGCGAAGGCTTCTAGTGGCTAACCAGTACGTTAGCGGGATGCAATGGCCGTTCAAACCGCGGTACGAAAGAAAGAAGAAGAAGAAGAGATTGGATTTATACCCCGCCCTTCACTTGGAGTCTCAGAGCGGCTTACAAACTCCTTTCCCTTCCCCTCCCCACAACAGATACCCTGTGAGGCGGGTGGGGCTGAGAGAGCTCTTGACACAAACTGCTCTTTTTCAAGGACAGCTGTGCCAGAGCTTGTGACTGACCCAAGGTCACATCAGCAGGTGCAAGCGGAGGAGTGGGGAATCAAACTCGGTTCTCCCAGATTAGAGTCCACGCACTTAACCCCTACACCAAACTGGCGTAGAAAGGAGTCCAAAGTGAAGTTGAGTGGAGTCCAAAGTGAAGTTGAGTCCACGCACTTAACCACTACACCAAACTGGCGTAGAAAGGAGTCCAAAGTGAAGTTGAGTGGATTTTGTTGAAAACAAAACACCAAATGGCCAATCCCTAGAGGCCCCGCAACAACCTGACCCCTCTGATACACAGATAAAAGCAGCACAGCGTTTCCACCCCGGGAGACAATAACACCACATTTTGCATTGTACACAAGCGAATAGAGACGAGAAGTGAGCCACTCACGTTTGTTTTCCTTGGAGTTTTCACAAACACTCGCAGGCTCTTGAGAGATGGGCTGAGGTCCAAGTGTTCCACAGCCCGGTCCAAGTCTTCCTGCGATTTCAGAGGGACCAGGAGCTGGAAAAAAGGTTGAACAAACACTGACGCTGCAGCTGAGCTACAAACAAGAGCAAAGGGAGGAAATGGCAAGGCCTGCAGGGGGCCTGGGAACGGTGGGCATCAAACCTTGGACAGCGTAAGGCAACCGGAGAGAGCTGGAGGAAAACAGAAACCAAACATCTAGGGGCTTTCGTCTTTCCTTCCAGTCTCCCGCTGCCACGAGGAACTGAATAAAATGATCAAAACAGCGGCCTAGAAAGAAAGAAAAGGCACCGAGTATCGCTAATTCGGCCAGGGGGAAGACCTGTGTGACAAGTGGGGGGTGGGGCATATGAGGACGCAGCATTTCAAACGCAGAATCCAGAAGATCTTGAAGACTGCTTGCTTTTAAAGAAGATGGCAATTGTCAAAGGGCACACGAATCTGCCTGGAGAACGGATTCAGCTAACCCACAAAGAGGCTGCCCATCGCAACTCTGTAGGAGCCACTGATCTGAGTCTGCCTCCTTCTAACGAAGAACACAGGAGAACCCGTCATCCCCCCAAAGATCCTGAAGACTGTTCACTTGTTTTAAAAAATCTGCATCTCAATATGGCAGTTGTCAACGGGCACTCGAATCTGCCATGAGAACGGATTCAGCTAACCTACAAAAAGGCTGCCCGTTGCAACTCTGCAGGAGCCATTGGGCTGAATTGGCCTCCTTCCAATGAAGAACACAGGAGAACCGGTACCCCCCCCCCCCCCGAAAAAAAAGATCCTGAAGACTTTTTACTTTTTTTAAAAAAAAAAATCTGCATCTCAATATGGCAACTGTCAAAGGGCACACGAATCTGCCATGAGAACTGATTCAACTAAGCTACAAAGGGGTTGCCCGTTGCAACTCTGTAGGAGCCACTGGTCTGCGTTTGCCTCCTTCCAATGAAGAACACAGGAGAACCGGTCACCCGAGATCCTGAAGACTTTACTTTTTTTTAAAAAAGCTGCATGTCAAGAGGGCAACTTGTCAAAGGGCACACAGATCTGCCATGAGAACTGATTCAACTAAGCTACAAAGAGGTTGCCCGTTGCAACTCTGTAGGAGCCACTGGTCTGCGTTTGCCTCCTTCCAATGAAGAACACAGGAGAACCGGTCACCTGAGATCCTGAAGACTTTACTTTTTTTAAAAAAAGCTGCATGTCAAGATGGCAACTTGTCAAAGGGCAGACAGATCTGCCATGAGAACTGATTCAACTAAGCTGACTCTTTCCAATGAACAATACAGGAGAACTAGTAGAGACCTCAGCGAGGTCCAGTGCCATATAGTGTACCTTCCAAAGCAGCCATTTTCTCCAGGGGCACTTATCTCTGTCGCTTGGAGATCAGTTGTAATTCTAGGAGATCTCGAGTGACCACCTGGAGGCTGTATCAATATAAAGACACTCACAGGCGTCTTCCTTCCGTTATGGTTAGAATCGAGTTCAGTAGCGCCTTAGAGGCCCAAAAGATCTGGGGGGGTATAAGCTTTCAAGAGTTAAAACTCCCTTCACCAGTATCTGATGAAGGGAGTTTTGACTCACGAAAGAATATATCCGGAAAATCTTGTTGGTCTACCGGATTCGAATCTAGCTGTTCTCCTCCAAACCGACACAGCGACCCTCTTAAACTACTTCCATTACCTTGAAACATTAAACCCAACGGCCAGTTTGGTGTAGTGGTTGGGAGCGCGGACTCTAATCCGGGAGAAGCGGGTTTGATGCCCCACTCCTTCACATGCAGCTGCTGGTGCGACCTTGGGTCAGTCACAAGTTCTCTCAGAGCTGTTCTCTCACATGAGCAGTCCTCGAAAGAGCTATCTCAGTCCCACCTACTTCACAGGGTAGGGGGGGCGCGCGGGGGGGGGGGGGGGCGCCAGAAGGGAGCCTCGCCTAGTGTGCAAAAATACCTGGGGCCGGCCCTGAGGGCAGGGTATAAATCCAATATCTTCCTCTTCTTCTTTTTGTCCCTTTGGGGACTCCGTAATTCCCATAAATATGTACCAGCAAGTCCGATTCACCTTCCCTGATAATTCCATGCATGTTTCTCTCCCACCCACACCCAGAAAAAGCACATGCAACTTTGTACTGGGATGCAACTTTGTACTATGCAACTTTGCACTGGGATGTTTCCATTAGCCTCACTCTGTCCTGGAATTTGGGTCTGATCTCTCGGGGGGCAATCCCAAGGCTGCCTCTACCACCACTCAACCCACCCAACCATCCCCGAATCCATGCAAGCCGTCCAAAAATCTTTCCTGCTTGGGATAAAAAGGCCCTGCAGGTTTGCGAGTTCAGCACTCTCCTCCAGCTCTGTAATGCTCTGTGCGCTCCATTGCCCAGGTCGCAGTTCCCCTTGGCCCACTGCTTAATTTGGCTTTTGCCGACTGCCCGAGTCTGGCAAGCCGGTTGGGGTGCCGTCTGCCAATCGGGCTGCTGTGTACGCGGACATTCTCTCCCAGACACCAGCCTAAATATAGACACACGTAAACCAGAGACAAGAGTTGGCAGGTCCCCGGCTCAGGAAGCAGGGCGAAGTTTTCCTGCTGCTGGTAAATCGAAGAGTGAAGCCAACGCGCCCGGGGGGCACTCGCTGCTACGAGGGGACGGAGGACATTTTTTTGTTTTGTTCTGCCGACTGCTGATTCATCACTTTGCGAGCCCCTGAACTGAGCCAAAGGTGCTGAAGCTCCGAGCCAAAGGGAGTGAAGACAGACGTAATATTTCAGAGAGGCGGAGAGGGTCTTGGTAGCTTCGCGGCCATCTTCCAAAGAACTGGAAAACAGCAAGAGTCCAGGAGAATCCTGAAGACAAACACAATGTGTGCCAGGGGAGGAGCTTTCGTGAGTCACTGCTCACTTCTTCAGATCTGAAGAAGTGAGCATTGACCCACGATGAAGAAGAAGAAGAGAGGAGGAAGAGATTGGATTTATACCCCGCCCTTCACTACCCGAAGGAGTCTCAGAGCAGCTTACCATCTCCTTTCCCTTCCCCTCCCCACAACAGACACCCTGTGAGGGAGGTGGGGCTGAGAGAGCTCTGAGAGAACTGCCCCTGAGAAAACAGCTCTGAAAGAACTTGTGACTGACCCAAAGTCACACCAGCAGCTGCATGTGGAGGAGCAGGGAATCAAACCCAGTTCTCCTAGATTAGAGTCTGCGCTCCTAACCATTACACCAAACTGGCTCTCGGCTCATCCCCCGCCAGAAATTGTATCTGTCTTTAAGGTGCTACTGGACTCTTGCTCTTTTTGACTCCTACAGGCGCCCTTCACTACCCGAAGGAGTCTCAGAGCAGCTTACAATCTCCTTTCCCTTCCCCTCCCCACAACAGACACCCTGTGAGGTAGGTGGGGGCTGAGAGAGCTCTGAGAGAACTGCCCCTGAGAAAACAGCTCTGAAAGAACTTGTGACTGACCCAAAGTCACACCAGCAGCTGCATGTGGAGGAGCAGGGAATCAAACCCAGTTCTCCTAGATTAGAGTCTGCGCTCCTAACCACTATACCAAACTGGCTCTCGGCTCATCCCCTGCCAGAAATTTTATCTGTCTTTAAGGTACTACTGGACTCTTGCTCTTTTTGAGTTCTACAGGCAGACTGACACAGCTATCCATCTCGAGCTATTTCCAAAGAAATGCATTTTTTGTTCTGTTGTGGTGTGAGCTCCCTCCCCACAAAAGCCCCAAACCAGTGAACAAAAGCAAAATCCCTACAGCAGGGATTCCCAAACTCCCTCAAAAGTTATGTATTACCCTCCCCTTCCTCTAAGGAAGTAAGAGCAGTGTACACAGTTCTCCCTAAACATGTTGTCCTTGAAACAACACTTTTAAATTAGATTAGGATGAGAGAAAGAATGACTAGCCTGAAGTCACCTAGTGAGGCGTCTCTTTCGGCCTATGCAGCTTCAATTTGCCTCAGGACTGTGCGCGGACGGGACTGGAGTGTTAACCCTTCAACCCCCATTTGATTTTACTACTCAAAAGCACATTTCCTGCTTTATTAGTAGTATTGTAAAGGAGAAAAGCTGCATCCTTTAAAACTGCACATTTCCCCCCTTTAAAGCGCTAATGAGAAAGCAGGAAGCCAGGTTCAAAACAGCAAAAGAAACTGGAGGTGGAAAGGTTAAACCAACTGAGAGCCAATTTGGTGTAGTGGTTAGGAGTGTGGACTCTAACCTGGGAGAACCCAGGTTTGATTCCCCACTCCTCCACATGCAGCGGCTGGCGTGACCTTGGGTCAGTCACCAGTTCTCTCAAAGCTGTTCTCTCAGGAGCGGTTCTTGAAAGAGCTCTCTCAGCCCCACCTACCATGCAGGGTGTCTGTTGTGGGGAGGGGAAGGGAAAGGAGATTGTAAGCCGCTCTGAGACTCCTTCGGGCAGTAAAGAGAAGAAGAAGAA
This sequence comes from Gekko japonicus, assembly GCF_001447785.1. Classification (NCBI taxonomy): domain Eukaryota; kingdom Metazoa; phylum Chordata; class Lepidosauria; order Squamata; family Gekkonidae; genus Gekko; species Gekko japonicus. The sequence goes on from NW_015170416.1 coordinate 34,800, forward strand.
GAGGTTGGAGAGACACCTGAGCTTCATAGCAGAGTGGGGAGTTCTCTCCTAACACGCTGGCCACTACACCACACTGGCTTATAGAGAGAGGGACGTTTTAAGTGAGCGAGTAAATAATAAAGGGTGAGGGGAACTGTGGCTCAGTGGCAAAGCCTCTGCTTGGCATGAAGCATGTCCCCGGTTCAGTCCCCCGGCATCTCCGGCTGCAAAGATCGGATACTAGGTGATGAGAAAGACCCAATCCTGGCAAGTCACTGCCAGTCTGAGCGGACAAGGATGACTTTGATGGACCCTGAGAGTGTCAAAGTCCAGTTACTACTCATTAGCATAATAGGCCACAGGGGCAGAATTCTTCTATAACTTTTAATATTGCCTGTTTCCTTCAATCTGCAATTCAAATCCGGGAAACGATAAACTGATCAGCTTTTTTTTTAAATCTTTGTTTGTATGACAGCCACATTATTGATGTATTCCTAAATTTTAATGTACTTTTATCTAATATCATGGGACGTACCATCTGAACTGAGTTGCTTCATCTTGGATTCACGATACTAGTACTTGATTGAGCAACACTGTTTTTAATAATGTTGGATGTTTTTATTATGTAAGGTAAAGGTAAAGGTTCCCTTGCTCGAAAGCCAGTCGAGTCCGACTCTAGGGGACAAGGATGACTTTGATGGACCCTGAGAGTGTCAAAGTCCAGTTACTACTCATTAGCATAATAGGCCACACCCAACAGCAGGAACTCATTAGCATATTGGGCCACACCCCTGACAGCACAGCTCATTAGCACATTAGGCCACACCCCCATGTTACCAGAAGTGTGGTCATCCAGCCACACCCACCTTTTGATTCTTATTCTCTTTACCTTGTTTGTTGTCAAAACCCAGGGCCTTTTTTGTAGCAGGGACTCCTTTGCATGTTAGGCCACACACCCCTAATGTAGCCAATCCTAATTAGTTCCTGCTGTTGGGTGTGGCCTACTATGCTAATGAGTTCCTGGTGGGCGTGGCCAACTTGGGAGCCAGCCGGAACTCCGTTCCTGTGCGTTCCTGCCCAAAAATAGCCCTGCTTTTATCTCTAATATGCCAATAAAGGTTGTGTGTCTGTCTGACTTTGATGGACCAAGGGTCTGATTCAGTATAAAGCCGCTCCCCTGTGACGAAGTACCTCATTGTTGGCGTAGTGCAAATCCATCATCTGTCCGAAAGCGTCCATTACTTTCTGCAGGACTTCTTTGAATTTGACCGGTCTCTGGAACTGGATGATCCTGAAACAACAAGCAGGCAAAGGTGCTGTTTTAAACTCTCCTCTGCTGAAGGAGGGATGGCTACTCGCAGGCAGGGAAACAGAAAATCTACCCAACCAATGCCACCAAATGCTCCCTCTAAGCTGTGGAGTCTTGTGAGCAAACGTTCTACTTTGTGAGCTCCTGGCATTAAAGTTGTGAGCGAGTGGTTTGGCTGCCGCATAGATTAGTTTGCTCTGGAGCCCTCCTTCCTGAACTAGGACAAAACACGTGTGAGCCGGAGGCTAAAAAAATGTGAGCCGGCTCACAGTCACTCAGCTTAGAGGGAACACCGCCTGGGACCCACCTCCCCATCCCAAACATGGACCCCTCCTCCATGTTTGCCAAGCCCACTCAGTACTTAACAACCCCAAGGAGTTAACCCTCCCCCCAAGAAAACCAACAGGCTGCTCTAACAGAGGCGTCCCCAACCTTTTTGAGCCCGAAGACACACTTGGAATCCTGGCACAGCCACAAAATGGCTGCCACAGAAGAAGAGGAGATTGAATTTATACCCGGCCCTTCACTACCCAAAGGAGTCTAAGAGCGGCTTAAACACTCCTTTCCCTTCCCCTCCTCACAACAGACAACCTGTGAGGTCGGCGGGGCTGAGAGAGCTCTTTCGAGGACTGCTCCTGAGAGAACAGCTCCGAGAGAACTGTGACTGACCCAAGGTCACACCAGCAGCTGCATGTGGAGGAGTGGTTTCCCCAGATTAGAGGCTGCGCTCTTAACCAGTTTGGTGTAGTGGTTGTGTGCGGACTCTAATCTGGGAGAACCGGGTTTGATTCCCCACTCCTCCACTTGCACCTGCTGATGTGACCTTGGGTCAGTCACAAGCTCTGGCACAGCTGTTGCTGAAAGAGCAGTTTGTGTCAGAGCTCTCTCAGCCCCACCCACCTCTTAGGGTGTCTGTTGTGGGGAGGGGGAAGGAAAGGAGTTTGTAAGCCGCTCTGAGACTCCAAGTGAAGGGCGGGGTATAAATCCAATCTCTTCTTCTCTTCTCTTCTAACCACTACACCAAGCTGGGCCTCAGGAGGCAGAGCCAGCTGCACAATTGCTGCTCCGGCTCACCTTCAGCCACATGATGAAGATCTTTGTGCGGTGGTGGCGGCAGCTTCCAATGCAAAGTTTTGAAAAATCTGCACAACCAAGCAAATTCCAGTGGCCAATGAGAAGCCTTGCTGGACAAAAGCCCCAGTAGGCCCCACCCACTTTCTAAAAACAATCGGTGGGCCTCTGCAAGCATGACGGCAGGAGCTGTGGCGCCCGTGGGCACCTTGTTGGGGACCCCCTGCCCTAGAAGCTGGTAGATGACATGTGGCTTTGGAGGGCCACAAAGACGTAAGGTGACCAGAGGTGGAAGAGGAGAGGAATCTTGCACCTTTCATAATTATGTCTCATCAAGTCACAAGTGAGTTGCAGCGACCCCAGGACCATGCAGTTGTCAGAGCTCCAGTTCTCGAAGGCTCACGCCCTGAAAATGTTGTAGGTCTCTAAGATGCCCCTGAGCTGCGGTGGCTCAAGTGGTTAAGACGCTGAACTGCAGGCTGTGGAAGGTTGGTAGTTCGGCAGTTCGAGACCCGGGTGTGCCGCATGACGGAGTGAGCTCCCGTCTCCAACCTAGCAGTTCGAAAGCAAGAAACTGCAAGTAGATAAATAGGGACCGCTTTGTTGGGAAGGGAACAGCATTCCGTGCGCCTCGGTGTTTAGTCATGCCGGACACATGACCACGGAAAACGTCTTCGGACAGCGCTGGCTCTTCGGCTTGGAAACGGAGGTGAGCACCGCAACCCTAGAGTCGGACTCGACTGGTTTTCGAGCAAGGGAACCTCTACCTTTTAAGGTGCCCCTGGACTGAAATCTAGCCGTTCCACTGGACACCAGCATGCCTCCCCTCTGAAACCATCTAGATGGAAAGGGGGAAAGTGTGACCTAGGGCCAGTACCCAAATTCTGCCTAAAATTCTCCCTCCACCTCCTGTCACCCAGTCTGAGAAAGATATCACATTTAGAAGAGACAAAGAGAGAAGAGATTGGATTTATACGTCTACGGCTGCCAGCCTCCCGGTAGTGCAACGCGAATGAACGCTGCGAACACAGTTTACAAGTCTTGTATCGATGCCTTTAGGTAGACTATTTTGAAATAGCACAAGAGTGTGTGTTCTCCATGTATATCAAGTTACCGAAGTTTTCTCAGAACAACTCCAAAAGCATTTAATTCAGAGTCAAAAGTGCCAAGGCAGAGTTACAGTGTAACACATGGAGTTCCCCAACTCTCAAAATGCAACAATCATGAGCTATAAATCAAGGTTACAATGTAACAGTAGTAGTCCCGAAGTTCTCCATATGACAGATCTCTATAACAAACCAGCAACTGGAAGTTATGCGACGACATGTATCCCAGGCATATTAACACGTCTCCATCCTCTTTTCCAAAACCCCATCTCCCTTCCGTTGTGGAGATCAAAATTCAAGTTGGAACCTGTGCTCTACAAACTCTAGAATCGTAGAATCATAGAGTTGGAAGGGGCAGCCTTGACTGCAGTCTCCTCATTGTAACTTTCTCTCTGGGAGTCAAGCTCTCAACACATCAGCTCTCTAAAGCTGTGGCAGAAGCCAGCTTGAGATTGTCTAGCACAGGGATCCCCAATGGGGCGTCCCTGTGGTGCCCACCAACACATTCCTTGGCACCCGCCAAGTATTTTTAGAAAGTGGGTTTTTGCCCAGCAAGGCTTCTGATTGGCCAACAGAGATCTGATTGGTCAACGGAGATCTGATTGGCTGTGCAGATTTCTTAAACGTTGCCTTGGCAGCGGCTGCCACGACAGCACAGGGACTGTGTGCCTGAAGGAAAGCTGCAGCGGCCATTTTGTGGCTGGCCCCGCCTCCAGCAGCAGCCATTTTGTGTCAGATTCCAGAGATGCCTACAGGCCCAAAGAGGTTGGGGACCCCGGGCCTAACATCTGTGGTGACACCGAACCCATTCGCAAGACAGTTTTGAAAATGATTTGCCCCTATTTAAATACAAAAAAAGTATAAGAACACCGTGAAGCAAGCAATAGATCATGTATGTTATAATTAAAAAAAATTCAATCCAACAGGCAGTGAATTAATTCTAGGGATTCGACAGCATTTATATAAAGTAGAAGATATCAGCACGCTATGCCCAGCTTGCATTATGAAAATACCAAAAAAAACCCAACCAACCCCTCCCCCCGACACTGTGATGTGATGGCTGAAACATTTAGTAAATCTTTGCATGTTATGACATTATATAACATCGTTATTAATTCTTTATAATGTTGCAAGAAAAAGTCCATTCATCTCTCTAAGCCAGGAAAAGTCCGTCTGTCTCTCAATGAGCACCTGGATTTAAGCTCATTTCGTCCCAGTTCTTCCTCAGGAGTAATCCTATTCTCCTCTTGATATAGCTCAGTAATAGGTTGGGAGCAAGCCAGACCTTATAAAGAATTAATCAGTAACAATGTTATATAATGTTTTAACATGCAAAGGTTTACTAAATGTTTCAGCCATCACATTACAGTGTCTGGGTGGTTTTCTGCTTTTTTTGTATTTCCTGTAAGGATAACTGTGGGCTATTTTTGGGCAGGAACGCACAGGAACGGAGTTCCGGCTGGCTCCCAAGTTGGCCACGCCCAGCAGGAACTCATTAGCATAATAGGCCACACCCAACAGCAGAAACTCATTCGGACTGACTACATTAGGGATGTGTGGCCTAACATCCAAAGGAGTTCCTGCTACAAAAAAAGGCCCTGAGTTTTGACAACAAACAAGGTAAACAGAATAAGAAGGGAAAGGTGGGTGTGGCTGGATGACCACACTTCTGGTAACATGGGGGTGCGGCCTAATATGCTAATGAGTTGAACTACCAGGGGTGTGGCCTAATATGCTAATGAGTTTCTGCTGTTGGGTGTGGCCTATTATGCTAATGAG
>NW_015170416.1:40085-43380 GCF_001447785.1 Gekko japonicus
CTCTCTGTGTCAAGATGTCTGTGTCAAGACATCTTTCCGTGTTATACCTCTGAGGATGCCAGTCACAGGTACTGGCGAAACGTCAGGTCCTACAATGCCAAGACCACGGCCACACAACCCGGAGAATCTACAACAGGTAAAGATAACAGTGATCCCTTGTGTTTGTCTTTTCAGCCTGAATTATGAAGCAGGCTATTTGGGAGTGATAAGAGACAGTGGTGTTCCATTATGTAATATGCCCTTCTGATAAGTGGCATCTGACCAAATTAATAGAAGGTTGTCAGCTCTTGAAAAAGGGGCCTTCTCGAAACGGTCTTTATCGATTGTCTGTCGGGATCTGCTAGTTGACGATAGATTTCTGCTTGAAGTCCTCGTTCCAAGCACCACGGGAGATCTACCTGGAGACTGTGCGTGTACAGGAGGACTTCAGCTTGTACATTGTGTATTAATGTATTCGTCATTAGGTGGTCCTTAAATTGTTGACGCCAATTGCTTTTTAGATTGTTCATTGCTTTTTCGATTGTTCATGCCGCGTATAATGTGTTCTGATGTCGCCTACCTCATATGTTCATAAATTCTACTGAATCCCTATAATTAATTCACTATGTGTTAAGATTAAATTGTTTTATTGTAACAGGTGCAATATATTGTTAGTTTGCTTGCACGGCGGTGTTCTCACCGTCTTTTCATATCATCGAACTATGATCCCCATTTGTATTTTGCTTTTTTAAAAAAAATATGGCAGCAAACTTTAAAAGGCACACGTGGAGCTTTGATTTTTATTATTTTCACAACAGTGGTTACGCCCAGCAGAGCTTCTGAGAGAGAATGAGGGTAAACCAACACTAATATCGCATAAGAACATCAGAGAAGCCAATGATGGATCAGGCCAAATGGCCCATCCGGTCCAACACTCTGTCTCACAGTGGCCAAAAATACCAAGTGCCATCAGGAGGCTTGTAGCCGCCGCCACCTCCTGTGGCCGTGAATTCCAGGTGTTCATCACTCTTTGGGTGAAGAAGTACAGGAGGAAGCTGGATTCATAATGCAACTGAGAACCAATCTGTGGGACACCTCTTGTCGATTAAAGGACAAAAAGAAGAGGAAGCTGGGTTCACAAGGCAGGGGGTGGTTCCCCCTGCATATTACGTCTTTCTTTGCCCTGACATTCTCTTCCTTGACACCAATATCTGCAAAGGTGCTACTGATAAAAGGAAGGACTTCTTCACCCAAAGAGTGATTAACACATGGGATTCACTGCCACAGGAGGTGGTGGTGGGCCCCAATGTTTCCTCTAAGCTGTGGAATCTTGTGAGCAAAAATCCTACTTTGTGAGCTACTGGCATTAAAGTTGTGAGCAAGCAATTCGGCTACTGCACAAATCAGTTTGCTCTGGAACCATCCTTCCTGAGCCAAGACAAAAAATGTGTGAGCTGGAGGCTAAAAAACTGTGAGCTAGCTCACACTAACTCAGCTTATAGGGAACACTGGTGGTGGCTACAAGCATGGACGGCTTCAAGAGGGAATTGGATAAGCACATGGAGCAGAGGTCCATCAGTGGCTATCAGCCACAAGGTATAGACAGGAACTCTTGGTCTGGGGCAAGGGATGCTCTGTATTCTTGGTGCTTGGGGAGGGGGGCAACAGTGGGAGGGCTTCTGGTGTCCTGGCCCCACTGCTGGACCTCCTGATGGCCCCTGGTATTTTTGGCCTGATCCAACATTGGCCTGATCCAACATTGGCCTGATCCAACATTGGCCTGATCCAACATTGGCCTGATCCAACATTGGCCTGATCCAACATTGGCCTGATCCAACATTGGCCTGATCCAACATTGGCCTGATCCAACATTGGCCTGATCCAACATTGGCCTGATCCAACATTGGCCTGATCCAACATTTGGCCTGATCCAACATTGGCTTCTCTTATGTTGTTATAAGAGGGAATTGGATAAGCATATGGAGCAGAGGTCCATCAGTGGCTATTAGCCACAAGGTATAGATCGGAACTCTCAGTCTGGGGCAAGTGATGCTCTGTATTCTTGGTGTAGACTCCTGGAACAGCTGGGATTCTGTGTGACGTGGGACAGGTGGGCAGGAGGCAGCCACAATATTTAGGTTGCCGTCACACGAGCCAGAAAAAACAGGGGGGGGGGAGCGAGACTATTTCCTTCAGGAGGAATTTGACCTGCGGTTGCGCAATCACACCTCCCTTTGAAGCTGCGGGCGCAGTCCGTCAGTGTGTGATCAGACGCAACTGCGGGTGAGCCGTTTTTTTATGTGTGTGCCTTCCCCCCCCCATGCGCTTAACCAAGGGATCGATGGATTGCATCTCCGCACCGACGGCTCCCTATGGAGTTTGCGATGATGCGCATACCACGAAGGGGCGGAAAAACCAATGGCACGGAGTAGGGATGGCCTTATCAGACCCTCCAGATGCCATCAGAGTGCGCTGGAGCAATCAGACAGAAGAGAAGAGGAAGAAGAGAAGAGATTGGATTTATACCCCGCCCTTCACTACCCAAAGGTGTCTCAGAGCGGCTTACAAACTCCTTTCCCTTCCCCAGAGAGATATCTGGATATCCCCTCTTAAAGCTACCACAGGTCAGGCAGGAAATAGTCAGGACATTAAAATGATGCTTGAAGCTGGGGGTGGGGGAGAGCTCTTGTGTCTCCCTGCACTGGAAACGGCAAAATGAAACATCGGAAGAATGGAGTGTGGTTTTTTTAAAAGGTAACGGTTCCCCTTGCTCGAAAGCCAGTCGAATCCAACTCTAGAGTTGCGGTGCTCATCTCCGTGTGTGTGGACTCTAATCTGGGAGAGCCGGGTTTGATTCCCCACTCCTCCACTTGCACCTGCTGATGTGACCTTGGGCCAGTCACTGGCACAGCTGTTCCTGAAAGAGCAGTTTGTGTCAGAGTTCTCTCAGCCCCACCCACCTCCCAGGGTGTCTGTTGTGGGGAGGGGAAGGGAAAGGAGTTTGTAAGCCGCTCTGAGACTCCCTTGGGTAGTGAAGGGCGGGGTATAAACCCAATCTCTTCTTATTATTTTTAGTAATTTCCCTCAGAGCTGTTCTCTCAAGAGCAGTTCTCAAGAGAGCTCTCTCAGCCCCACCGACCTCACAGAGTGTCTGTTGTGGGGAGGGGAAGGGAAAGGAGTTTATAAGCCGCTCTGAGACTCCAAGTGAAGGGCGAGGTATAAATCCAATCTCTTCTCCTTCTTCTTCTACCTATTGATCTACTTGCAGTTTCTTGCTTTCGAACAGCATGGCTTTCAGCAAAATGAAACATCGGAA
>NW_015170416.1:43409-48875 GCF_001447785.1 Gekko japonicus
TTAGGAGTCAACAAAGCCCTGCCAAGACAGCTACTTCAGGACTCCAGGGTTGTACCTTTTCTCTCCGTCATGTTCAAACTTGATCCTGGCATTCCGCAACTGGAGAGAGAGAGAGAAAAACAAACAGACTGTTAGCCAAAGAGCTGCTACAGTACAGGGGCTAGGAGAAGGAGGTCAGGAAGAGCCTGGTTCGAATGTCACCTCTTCTGTGAGCTCTGGCAGCCTCAGTCCCATCTGTCACATGGGGGATAAGAATTCCAGCCTACCTTACAGGGTTGTTGCCAGGATCACATAAGGAGTATGAACCCTCTAATGTCCTGTATCACGGGTCACCCCAGCAAGGGGCTTCCATGGCAACCGAGAAGCAGAGGAGGTTGGCCACAGCCTTCCTCTGCAAAGTCTTCCTTGGTGGTCTCCCATCCAAGACTTATGGTGACCCCAGCAAGGGGCTTCCATGGCAACCGAGAAGCAGAGGGGGTTGGCCATTGCCTTCCTCTGCAGAGTCCTCCTTGGTGGTCTCCCATCCAAGACTTATGGCGACTCCAGCAAAGGGCTTTCAAGGCAACCGAGAAGCAGAGGAGGTTGGCCACAGCCTTCCTCTGCAAAGTCTTCCTTGGTGGTCTCCCATTCAAGACTTGTGGCCACCCCAGCAAGGGGCTTTCAAAACAACCGAGAAGCAGAGGGGATTGGCCATTGCCTTCCCAATATGGCTGCCCTCCTGAAATGATTTATGTAATTTCCCTTCTCACCCTGCCCTTTCCCTGGGGAGCTGAGGCTACATCGCGTGGCTCTTCTTCCCTTTTATCCTAACAACAACCCGGTAAGGGAAGATCAGCAGGGAGGGAGGGAGAGAGGCAGGGGATCAGCCCGAGATCATCCAGTGAGCTTCAAGGGCAGGGCAAGAGACCGATCCCAGATCGAGCCCAGCTTGTATCCTGCAATTCGAAAAGGGCCCATAAAAGAACTGGACTGCAGTGCCTGCATACGGCTATTAATAGATGTGCCGTTTCAAAAAAGAAACACACAAAAAAATAAAATACAATCTCATCTTTCTCCCTCCCTTCCTTTCCTTTCAGAATGGAAAATACACACACACACACTCCTTTAGCAAGCACGGCTTAGAAAAGATTAGCCCCACGCTGCCTTGTATCGAAAACGGAGAATTCCTAGAGGAGAGAGAGAGAGTGACGTCTTTTCCTGAAAACGCTCCTTATCTTTCGCTGGAGCTTCACCCAGAGTGTGATCTGCAGTTTCCATACTCCCATCTCAATAGCCAAAGAGGTGTTATTTAAGGGAGAGAATATTTGAGCAATCCCATCAGAGCCTTTGTTTTGCTTTAAAAATGTCCTCATTGATCAGGAACTGGCAAAACGCGCGCAGAATGCGTAGGGAGTGGCTGAGCCGGCTGTCACTCGCCCCTGCGTGCCCACCTTCCCACACAACCTTTAACGCGCAGAACTCTTCCCCTCGACTTTGAGCGGTGTTGGTAGCTAGCCATGCAAATAGGTGTGAGATGATGACAATATTTAAAGCCGCGGCTGCTGGTCAGTGTTCCCTCTAAGCTGAGTTAGTGTGAGCTAGCTCACAGCTTTTTAGCCTCCAGCTCACACATTTTTGTCCTAGCTCAGGAAGGAGGGCTCCAGGGCAAACTAATGTATGCAGTAGCCAAATCGCTCCCTCGCAACTTTAATGCCAGTAGGTCACAGAGTAGAATTATTGCTCACAAGACTCCACAGCTTAGAGGGAGCAGCTTCTCTAAGGGTCTAACTCTGTGTCATGCAGTCCTCATTGTCGTGTCCGGATCTGCCGCAAGGACTTTCCATCACGTGCGTGGCTGCGTGCTTCCTAGTGGGACCAGGGCTATTTTTGGGCAGGAACGCACAGGAACGGAGTTCCGGCTGGCTTCAGAGCTGGCCACGCCCACTACAGCCAAAACCTCTGTGTGCCTGGCTACAGAGGGAAGGCCTGGAGAGCGACCCCTTACGACTCTAAGGTGGGCGGGCCAGGGGGGCCCCTGGAAGGATCGGGGAGGCATTTAAATGCCTCCCCATGCCTTCCCCAGCCTCTCCAAGGGCCAGCTTGCCCGGGCAAGCCAACGGAAGCCACGGGGGGGTGTCCTAGCATGCTAATGAGATGCACTGTCAGGGGTGTGGCCTAATATGCTAACGAGTTTCTGCTGTTGGGTGTGGCCTATTATGCTAATGAGTTCCTGCTGGGCTTTTTCTACAAAAGCAACCCTGGGTAACTCAATTTGTAGGTGTGTGTCGGCCCAATTCAAATCGGGACCATAGCGTGCGGGGACAGGAACCTGAAACAGCCCCGAGGAAGCACTATTTGCTCCACTGGAGAATCCTAAGAATATCCCATCGGGAACCAGAGCTGCTAACAAGGGCAAACCGTGGCTGCCTGAAGTAGAATTCCCAGCTCCTGACTGGGAAATACCTGGAGATTTTGTGGTAGAGCCTGAGGAGGGTGTAGTTTGGGGAGGGGAGGGACTTCAATGAGGTATAATGCCATAGAGCAGGGGTGTTGAACTCATTTGTTATGCAGGCCGGATCTGGCATAAATGAGACCTTGTTGGGCCGGGCCAGGTGTGTCATAAAATGGAATGCCAGGTAATGGAGATATAAACTTCATAAAGGACACAGACGCAAAGGATTGGGTTTTTTTAACTTAAAAACATGCTTAAAACATCAGCACTCTTGCAATATTTTGTTTATTTAACAGTCTCTGATCACTGACACCTCTTGCTCTGAATTATTACATCAAAATGTCTGTGCTGTTGCAATCTTGAGTATGCTGTTCAGGTGTCTATCTGTAAGCTGCGAACCTACAATGGTGAAGAAGAAGCAGAAGACAGCCAGTTCCACTGCGGGCCTGATAGAAGCCCTCCAGGGGGCCTGATCCGGCCCCCGGGCAGCATGTTTGACACCCCTGCCATAGAGGCTAACTTCCAAAGTGCCCATTTTCTCCATGGGAACTGATCTCTGTCGCCTGCACATCCATTGTAATAGCGGGAGTTTGCCAGCCACTACCTGGAGGTTCTGCGAGGACCGATATGCTGCACTGAAGCGCTTGATAGCCGGGAGGCTAGTGGTTGAAAGAGATTTAGCTTTTAGCTTTTTTATACTGCCTTCGCCAGGCCGCACCTGGAGTAATGTGTGCAGTTCTGGAGGCCTCAGTTCAAAAAGGATGTGGACAAAATCGAGAGGGTGCGGAAGAGAGCGACGAGGATGATCGGGGGTCTGGAGACTGAGCCCTACGAGGAAAGGCTGAGGGCCTTGGGAATGCTTACTTTGGAGAAGAGGAGATTGAGGGGCAACATGATTGTGCTCTTTAAATATTTGAAAGGCTGTCATTGGGAGGAGGGCAAGGAGCTGTTCCAGTTGGCAGGAGGGGATAGGACCCAAAGCAACGGGTTTAAGTCACATGCAGAAAGGTATCAGCTGGATATTAGGAAACACTTTTTCACGGTCAGAGTGGTTCAGAGGTGGACTCAGCTGCCTAGGGAGGGGGTTAGCTCCCCTTCACTGGCGGCTTTCAAGAAGAGGGCTGGACGAATATTTGTCAGAGATACTTTCGGCTGGTCCTGCATTGGGCAGGGGGTTGGGCTAGATGGTCCGTAGGGCCCCTCCCAACTCTATGATTCTATGATTCTAGATTTTGTAGAGCACAGGTTCCAACTTGAATTTTGATCTCCACAACGGAAGGGAGATGGGGCTTTGGAGAAGAGGGCGGAGACATGTTTTTTTTTTAGTGATTTTTTTTAGTGATTTTCCCAACAAACACAAACAACATATAGGATTCTTCATACAAATTTTTTTCCTGTTCTGGTCAGGAAAACATATTGCATCAACACACAATTCAGCTGATTATCCCTTCTGTACTTCATTCTCCAGCCATTCATAAAACATGTTTTATGTTAATATGTTAATATGCCTAGGACACATGTCGTCGCATAACTTCCAGTTGCTGGTTTGTTATAGAGATCTTCGGGACTACTACTGTTACATTGTAACCTTGATTTATAGCTCATGATTGTTGCATTTTGAGAGTTGGGGAACTCCATGTGTTACACTGTAACTCTGTCTTGGCACTTTTGGCTCTGAATTAAATACTTTTGGAGTTGTTCTGAGAAAACTTTGATAACTTGATATACATGGAGAATACACACTCTGGTGCCATTTCAAAATAGTCTACCTAAAGGGATCGATACAAGACTTGTAAACTGTGTTCACAGCGTTCATTCACGTTTGACTACCGGGAGGCCGTAGATGGAGGTCATTTCAGGTCAGGAAAACAGGCCATGGGGGGCAGGTTTAAGCCCCCTCCCCTCACGTGCCACAGACCTGATAAGAATCAGGCCTCCAGGGTGCCCAGGAAATGAGTTTCCACACAGCTGATGGACAGTCCACATGGTCAAACCCAAACACGCCTCAAGGACTATTAGGTAAAGGTAAAGGTTTCCCTCGCTCGAAAGCCAGTCGAATCCGACTCTAGGGTTGCGGTGCTCGTCTCCGTTTCCAAGCCAAAGAGCCAGCGCTGTCCAAAGACGTTTCCGTGGCCATGTGGGCCAGCATGACTAGACGCCAAGGTGCATGGAACGCTGTTGCCTTCCCACCAAAGCGGTGCCTATTTATCTACTTGCAATTTCTTGGTTTCGAACTGCTAGGCTGGAAGGAGCTGGAACTAGAGACGGGAACTCACTCCATCATGCGGCACCCGGGTCTCGAACTGACGAGCTACCGACCTTCCGGTCTGCAGTTCAGCGTCTTAACCACTTGAGCCACCACAGCTACTACTAGGCCCTAAACCAAGGGAAAGACACCTTACTTACCTATGTATTTCCATGGGGAAAAACACTTATTTCCTGGCTGTGGACATACAAACCTGCCTTATACCGCACCAGACCATCATTCCATTGACCTCTCCTGGGTCTCAGGAAGAGGAAACTCTATCCCCACCTATTTCCTGAGATGCTGTAACTAGAGATGCTGGGGGTTGAACCTAGGACCTTTTGCACGGAAGGCAGACGCTCTACCACTGAGCCACAACCTCTCCACAGAAGGCTGATTTTCATTTTCAGTTCTGAGGACCAATCAAAACAATGCAGGTTCCCCAAGCACCCTTTGTTTTCTTTCCCTCCCGCTCAGCTTTCTGACTGTACCTCTCTGGCAATGTGGCTGAAGAGGAAACGGTGGAAAGTCAGTGTTGGGGTGTTGGAAATGATGCGTATGACTACACTGTTAGGGGATGCACTATGACTTCCTACAAAGAAACAGGGGTCGTTTAGTAGAAAAAGAGCTAGGGGAACTCATTAGCATAACTCATTAGCATATGCCACACCCCCTGACATCACCGGAAGTGTGTCATAAGGCCACACCCCCTGCCATCACCGGAAGTGTGTCATAAGGCCACACCCCCTGCCATCACCGGAAGTGTGTCATAAGGCCACACCCCCTGCCA
>NW_015170416.1:49337-55064 GCF_001447785.1 Gekko japonicus
TTTTTAAAGCAAAATTAATTTGCACTGCAGACATGAACTAAATTGGGCAGGCCGCACCTAGAGTACTGTGTGCAGTTCTGGAGGCCTCACTTCAAAAAGGATGTGGATAGAGTGGAGCGGGTGCAGAGGAGAGCGAGGCAGACGATCGGGGGCCTGGAGACCAAGAAGCCCCAGGAGGACAGGCTGAGGGACTTGGGAATGGCCACTCTGGAGAAGAGGAGGCTGAGGGGGGACAGGATGGCTCTCTTGAAGTATCTGAAGGGCTGTCCCTTAGAGGAGGGCCGGGAGCTGTTCCTCTTGGCAGCAGAGTGGGTTTAAATTAAGGATGGGATGTTAGGAGAAACGTTTTGACAGTCAGTTGTGCAACCGTGGAATCAGCTGCCCAGGGAGGTGGTGAGCTCCCCCTCCCCGGCAGTCTTCAAGCAGCGGCTTCTACACTGCATGATGTTGACCAAGTGAAACGTGTCCTGATAGTTAAAAGAGTGAGTGAAAATCTTGGGGATTAGGAGTAATCAGGGGTCATTTCCTGCAGGAGCGCACAGGAGCAGAGCTCCGGCAGTAAAGAGCCCAGGGGGCGGGCACATGCAACAAGCCCCACCCCCTGCTCCCAGCAGCCCTCAGTCAGAGCAAGAAGCAGCCAGGTAAGTTGCAGAGCTCCCCCTGCACCCCCCCAGTCCAAAACAGTCCAGTGGCACCTTTAAGACCAATATTTATTCAGGTAAAAGCACTCCCTCCTCTGTGAGGGCAGATCTGCGTGTCCCCCCCCCACAATAGCTAGCAATCCAAAACAGTCCAGTGGAGCCTGAGCAGAGAGTTTTGCCTTTGGACACACTTCCGGTGATGTCAGGGGGCATGGCATATGCTAATAAGTTATGCTAATGAGCTCCTGCACCTCTTTTTTTTACGAAATGACCCCTGGGAGTAATGAAGAAGGAGAGGTTGGCCCAGAGGCTGGAATGCAACCTCCATATGCAAAGGCTGCGTATGTCAGAATGCCACTTGCTGGGGGGTGTTCATCGTGGGTGCAACCGCGCCCTTTGTGCGATGGTGTGTTGGTTTCTCAAAAACATCAGGTTAGCCACTGCAGAAAATGGAATGTTGGGCTAGAGGGAGGCCAAGGTCCTGGTTTGCCTAGGGCACCAAAACTCCCTGGGCCAGGCTCAGATGGGTCACCATGCAAACTAAATTTGGACTTGTGGGCCACCGTACTGAAAAGGCTGGGAACCGCTGGTATAAGCCACATGCCCCGGCCCTGGGCCAATGCAGTTTTCCTGACCAGGGTTCCCTCTAAGCTGAGTTAGTGTGAGCTAGCTCACCGGATCTTAGCCTCCAGCTCACACACTGTTGTCTTAGCTCAGGAACGAGGGCTCCAGAGCAAACTGACTGATGCAGGAGCCAGATCATCTGCTCATGGCTGCGAGAGTTGGACTATAAGGAAGGCCGAGCGCCGGAGAATAGATTCTTTTGAACTATGGTGCTGGAGAAGACTCTTGAGAGTCCCTTGGACTGCAAGAAGATCAAATCAGTCAATCCTAAAAGAAATCAACCCTGATTGTTCCCTGGAAGGCCAGATAATGAAACTGAAGCTCAAATCCTTTGGCCACCAAATGAGAAGGGAGCACCCCCTGGAGAAGACCCTGATGCTGGGAAAGATCGAAGGTCAAAGAAGACGGGGACGGCAAAGGATGAGATGGTTAGACAGTGTCATAGATGCAATGGACATGAAGTTGAGCAAACTTCAGAGGATGGCGGAAGACAGGAGGGCCTGGCAGGAGCTGGTCCATGGGGTCGTGAAGAGTCGGACTCAACTGTGTGACTGAACAACAACAACAACTTCACAGAGTAGACTTTTTTGCTCAAAAGACTCCACAGCTTAGAGGGAGCATTGTTTCTGACTATTTTGTAACAGCACAGACCTACTGGCTTGTGCAAAAAAGTCCTCTTGAATAATTCCGTTTTGCGTCGTTAGCTCTGAACCCAACGGGGATTTGCTAGCTGCAGAAGTCTGAAAAGTATAGTGAGGTGCATATGGATTTTGGACAACAGGGAGGGAGGGAGGGAGACTGCCCACTCGCCCACCCCCGAGACACAATGCCAGGGTTTTTTTCGCTGATCAGAACAACTCTGTTTAGGAACAACTTGTTGCTGGAAATCGAAGAGGGGAAAAAGAATGACTGCATCCTTTTGCTCCGGCCCGAACAATAACAACAACAGTGACTTCCACTGGCTGGGGGCCAAAGGAAACAGACCGCCGGCCTCGCATAACAGCGCTTGGCGGGCGAGGAGAGAGAGGAGGGCTGGCCAAACGCTCCACAAAGCCAGCGCCGGCCTCACCTTCCCCTCCTCTCCAGTGTCCAGATAAAAGCAGGGCTTGGAGAAAGAGGCTCAGAGATCATCTTTTTTTGGGGGGGGGGAAGGAGGGGGTGCAAATGGAAAACAGCAGAGCATCCCGTTGTTAAGAGGGATGATCTTCATTCCTCTTTGTCCAATTTCTCTCTGTAATCCAAGAACCCGTCTCTTTCCGTCTCTTTTTAGGAACTCGGAGTCTTATCCATTCCACTTTGATCACGGAGGACTTTGAAGAGGAGGGGCAGGAAAGGAGAGTCTTCAATAGTTTAGAATTTTACTTTGTAGATGCTCAGAGGTAGCAGCTAAACGTTTCCCCAACCGTCCTGTCCTCCTGCTTAGAGTGCCACCTGGTGTTGTGTCACATAAGACAAGCACAAGGTTCTGACATGACAAAAGGGCGCACTGGTTTTTCTACAAAGAGAAATGAAGGAGAAACGATGGAGAAATCCATCTTTTAAAAGAGGAGGAGGAGAAAGAAGAAGAAGAGGAGGAGGAGGAGGAGATTGGATTTATACCCCGCCCTTCACTCGGAGTCTCGGAGTGGCTTACAAACTCCTTTCCCTTCCCCTCCCCGCCGCACAACAGGCACCATGTGATGCAGGTGGGGCTGAGAGAGCTCCTTCAAGAATTGCCCTTTCAAGGACAGTTCTTGTCAGAACTATGGCTTGCCCAAGGTCATCCAGCAGCTGCAAGTGGAGGAGTGGGGAATCAAACCCGGTTCTCCCAGATTAGAGTCCGCGCACTTAACCACTGCACCAAAGAGGAATCAATGCCTATATCTTAAAAAGGGAATTTTGGAAAAAGAAATTGCCCTCCCCCTAATAACACTAGCAGCCGTTTTTCTCCACCAATCCTTCAGTTTCCTGGAAATGATTCTGTTACATCTGTGTATGGAAAAGTCACTTCAACAGCCAGGAGCTACGCAGATGAGGTGTCTAAGGTGCTGGTTTGGTATAGTGTTTAGTTTGCTGTAGTGGTTAAGAGCACGGACTCTGAAGAACCGGGTTTGATTCCTCATTCCTCCACATGCAGCTGCCGGTGTGACTTTGGGTCATCCACAGTTGTCTGAGAGCTGGTCTTTCAGGAGCAGTTCCCTAAGAGCTCTCTCAGCCTCACCTACGTCACCGGGTGTCTGTTGTGAGGAGGGGAAGGGAATGGAGACTGTAAACCACTCTGAGACTCCGAGTGAAGGGCAGGGTATAAATCCAATCTCTTCTTCTTCTTCTCTTCTTATCTACTGGGCTCCGATCTAGCTGGAGGGGAGGGGAGGGGCTTGTGGCTCAGTGGTGGGGAAGGGCCGTGGATGAGTGGTAGAGCATCTGCTTGGCATGCAGAAGGTCCCAGGTTCAATCCCCGGCAACTACAGTTAAAATGATAAGGCAAGTGGGGGATGAGAAAGACCTCTGCCTGGGACCCGCTGCCAGTCTGAGAATACTGACTTTGCTGGACCAAGGGTCTGATCCAGTATAGGGCAGCTTCATATGTGTTCATACTGCAGACTAAGGTGGCAACCTTTGGAAGCGACCCTGAACATACAGAATCAATTCCTCAGCCAGCAGTCTCTGTAGGCCAATAACCTCCTAGCCAATTGCGGCTTCGTGGAAGGATAAGAAGAGTCTGTTGTGAGCATAAGAAGGCCTTGCCAAAGAACAACTGAGGTGGGTGTATGGCTGGCGTCCTTGCTGGTACACAAGGCAATTAGAAATGTCCTCAGATACGCCATCCAGGCCAGAACATCTTGTGAAAGGATGATGAAATTCCATCACCGGGGACGAATGGATACTTCCTGGAGGGGTGCTGGAAGACTCGGGCGTAGCCAAAGCTCTCAGGAAAGCCTGCTTGCAGAGCTGAGGCCGGCATGGATTGGTGGTCAGCTTGCAGGGAGGGGCAGTGTCCTGGGAGAAAAATTAAAAACGGATTTCTAGAGTTCCCGGCGATTGCTAGAGCTACCAGTGTCGCTTCCGGTAGCTCTAGGAATCCCCCCCGGAATTCTATTGTCAGAACTTCCTGTAAGCACCCAAGGCTTTGTCATTTTAATTTTTCTGCCCAGAATGATTGCCTATATCTTAATGCCTATATCCTCCAAGAGCTTACAGTAGCCCCTGTAAGAAGAGCTCTGTAAGCTCTTGGAGGATTGGCTACATTAGGGGTGTGTCGCCTAAAATGCAAAGGAGTTCCTGCTACAAAAAGAGCCCTGCATCGGCTATATGTATGCATCTGCAGCATTTAAAAGGAAACATGTCCGGTCCACGTGAAGCCCCGGAAGACAGAGGACACATTCAGCCCTGCAGTAATTGGTAAATACGATGGTGTTCTATTAAGTGAGGGAGAGAAGATGCTGGGGTTACCATGTAGGAATAAAAAATTGCAGCAACCGCTGTTTTAATGGATGCGTACATGCACATCCGCACGCCACAAATCTCCGCCTTCCATTGCAGATTTCAGAAAACCAGCCGCAGCTGCCCGGTTTCGATTAGAAGTGAACTGTCGGGGGGGAAAGATTCAGAAGACATAATAACAAAACCGTCTCCGAATGAGGTGAATCACGAGCTCACGAGATCCCTGAAGAAAAGGCTGCTGGTGGTAAGAAAATGCGGCGTGTGCAGTTAAAGACTCGACGTGGGCCTGAACCGAAGAAGAGAAAGGGAGCGTTTTCTGAGAAGAAGGGACCTCCAGGGTCATCTAGTTCTATATGTATGCATCTGCAGCATTTAAAAGGAAACATGTCCGGTCCACGTGAAGCCCCGGAAGACAGAGGACACATTCAGCCCTGCAGTAATTGGTAAATACGATGGTGTTCTATTAAGTGAGGGAGAGAAGATGCTGGGGTTACCATGTAGGAATAAAAAATTGCAGCAACCGCTGTTTTAATGGATGCGTACATGCACATACGCACGCCACAAATCTCCGCCTTCCATTGCAGATGTCAGAAAACCAGCCACAGCTGCCCGGTTTCGATTAGAAGCGTACTGTCGGGGGGGAAAGATTCAGAAGACATAATAACAAAACCGTCTCCGAATGAGGTGAATCACGAGCTCAAAACAGAGATCCCTGAAGAAAAGGCTGCTGCTTGTAAGAAAATGCGGCGTGTGCAGTTAAAGACTCGACGTGGGCCTGAACCGAAGAGAGATCAAAGCACTGATGCAACCCTTCCTGCCCTTCTCTACGATTTGATCTATCAGAGCAGAACTAGGTGCTATGAGAGAGACTCAGTCCTGAGTTTCCATTGTAACAATCAGGGGTCATTTCCTGCAGGAGTGCACAGGAGCGGAGCTCCGGCAGTAAAGAGCCCAGGGGGTGGGCACGTGCAACAAGCCCTGCCCCCTGCTCCCAGCAGCCCCCAGTCAGAGCAAGAAGCAGCCAGGTAAGCTGCAGAGC
>NW_015170416.1:55192-70597 GCF_001447785.1 Gekko japonicus
GGGAGAACCAGCTGCTGCAGGAAAGGGTTAAGCCGATGTCTTTTCCCACTGGAGTCCTCCAGCAAGCCTCATTCCCCCACCCCACCCCACCCCCAACACATACACACAATCATTCTTTCAGCCAACACACATTCAGGAGCAAGAGATCGTGTCTACATCTGTCCAAAACCAGAAACAATTTTCACACCAATGCTCCCTCTAAGCTGTGGAGTCTTGGAAAGGGTTAAGCCGATGTCTTTTTCCACTGGAGTCCTCCAGCAAGCCTCATTTCCCCCCCACCCCCAACACATACACACGATCATCCTTTCAGCAAGCACACATTCAGGAGCAAGAGATCACGTCTACATCTGTCCAAAACCAGAAGCAATTTTCACATGGGGTGCTACCCGCCCTCCCCCCCCCAGTCTCCATGACCTTCAAACCATCAAGTCGCTGGTGCATCGCTGTAAGGAGCCTGTGGAGGAAATAGCTTCAGATGACTCGAGCAAGTGAGTCAAGCTGCATGCAACTAGAGAGAGGTCCTCACACTCCACCGCAAAATGACAGCACAGAACGGCGACACTTCCTGTAGAAGCCTTCTAACGCCAGAGTCTGCAACCCAGAACAACTTCCAAGAGGTTTTGAGTTCTGTGTCACACGCCCGAACCCCACGGAAGGAAACACCGGGAGGAGACTCACCTGTTTGCTGGAGTGGACGTGGGTTTTGTTCCTGTGGCTGTCCAAGAAGCCTCCGCATTTGCCCAGGGCGGCCAAGTCCTTCATAATAGAGTTGAGTGCTTCTTCTTCGTCTGGAAAAGGAAAAAGTTTTTAATAAATTGACTACTGCCTTCTTTTTCTGGCTGCATGCAACAGCATCTGTAAAGCTGGGATCTCCAACCTTTTTGAGCCTGTCAACACCACTGGAATTCTGACACACGGCAGTGAGAACGACTACAAAATGGAAGGAGGAGGAGGAGGAGGAGGAAGAGATTGGATTGATACCCTGCCCACTACCCAAAGGAGTCTGAAAGCAGCTTACAATCTCCTTTCCCTTCCCCTCCCCACAACAGACACCCTGGGAGGTCGGCGGGGCTGAGAGAGCTCTTTCGAGGACTGCTCCTGAGAGAACAGCTTTGAAAGAACTTGTGACTGGCCCAAGGTCACACCAGCGGCTGCATGTGGAGGAGTGGGGACTAGAAAAAGAGACAACCAAGGGGGCGGGGGGCAAAGTTATGACACTCTGAGTCGAGAAAAGTGGATAAAGAACTTCTTCTACAGTACTAGAACTCACGCACATACAACAGTGCCATAGAGAGGAGAGAGAGAAAGTGGGGTATAAAATCAATCGATCGATCAATTGATCAATAAAATTTGTCATTTAAAGGGCTATTAACTTGTGGGGTTCGTAGCCAAAGGATGTAGTGACAATGTTCCCTCTAAACTGTGGAGTCTTGTGAGCAAAAATTGTACTTTGTGAGCTACTGGCATGAAAGCTGTGAGCGAGCGATTGGGCCCCTGCATAGATCAGTTTGCTCTGGAGCCCTCCTTCCTGAGCTGAGACAAAAAGGTGTGGGCCGGAGGCTAAAAAACTGTGAGCTAGCTCACGCCGACTCAGCTTAGAGGGAACACTGGTGACAACCTCTAGGTTTAGCTGGTTTTAAAAGTAGATTAGACCCATTCAGGATGGGCTTATCACGGGCTAATAGCCACAGTGACGAAATGAAATCTCCATGCTCAGATGCAGTAACTATCTGAATACCAGTGCACGGCTGAGGGAGCAACCAGACCTGTGCACGCGCACCCCGGTGCTAGGGTTGCCAACTTTGGGTGGGGAAATACCTGGAGATTTTGGGAGTGGAACCTGGAGAAGGCAGGGTCTGAGGAAGGGAGGGACCTCAGCCATAGAGTCCACCGTCCAAAGCATCCATTTTCTCCAGGGGAACGGGTGCCTGTCGTCTGGAGATCAGTGGTTATAGGGGGAGATCTCCGGGCCCCCACCTGGAGACTGGCCACCTTGCCTAGTGGCCTGCTTTGGGGAGGAGGGGATCTATTTGTCCACTGTGTGAGACAGGATGCTGAACTAGATGGACCACTGCTTTGATCCTGCGGAGTTATGTTCATTTTCTCCCGATGGGGGACGGGGGAGAAGAGCTTTGGCTGGTATGAAGCAGGAGGTGAATGACTCCAGGCCAGGGGTCATTTCCTGCAGGAGCGCACAGGAGCGGAGCTCCAGCAGTAAAGAACCCAGGGGGCAGGCACATGCAACAAGCCCCGCCCCCCTGCTCCCAGCAGCCCTCAGTCAGAGCAAGAAGCAGCCAGGTAAGCTGCAGAGCTCCCCCCGGCCCCCCGGTCCAAGACAGTCCAGTGGCACCTTTAAGGCCAAGGTTTATTCAGGTACAAGCTCTCCCTCCTCTGTGAGGGCAGAACTGCACGTTCCACCTCCCCCCCCCATACCTAGCAATCCAAAAGAGTCCAGTGGAGCCTGAGCGGTGAGTGTTGCCTTCTGACACACTTCCGGTGATGTCAGGGGGTGTGGCATATGCAAATGTGTTATGCTAATGAGCTCCTGCACCTGTTTTTCTACAAAATGACCCCTGCTCCAGGCAAACCAGGATCGTTTCCCTTCATTTACCACCATGCGGTAGTGGAATTCCGTTATTATGGGGCCGGACGGAGTCTCTGCCAGTTCCTTTACTGACCCTCCCTGGACCCAATGAGGCCAGGCTGGCTACTACCAGGGCCAGGGCCTTTTCAGTGGCGGCCCCGTCCTGGTGCAACGAGCTCCCGGAGAAGATCAGGGCCCTGCGGGATCTGTTACAGTTCCGCAGGGCCTGCAAGACGGAGCTCTTCCGCCAGGCGTTTAGTTAGGGCGCCGCCACTGCTGTAGAGTCCCAGCCCTTGGTCTTGACATCGAGCCGGCACCGCAGGAAATCACAAGCAGAACAACCTCTTGGAAGCTGACATCCATTGTGAAAGCGAGCCGTCTTGGAAAGCAACACATGTTGCCCTCCTCACGTACCTATTACATATCACCCCTTTACACATTTTATAGCCCTTTACACCACTTTACAGCAAAGGGCTGTATGAAGCAGGAGGTGAATGACTCCAGGCAAACCAGGATCGTTTCCCTTCATTTACCACCAGGGCTTTTTTTAATAGAAAAAGTCCACCAGGAACTCATTAGCATAATAGGCCACACCCAACAGCAGAAATGCATTAGCATATTAGGCCACACCCCCACATTACCAGAAGTGTGGTCATTCAGCCACACCCACCTTTTGCTTCTTATTCTGTTTACCTTGGTTGTTGTCAAAACCCAGGGCTTTTTTTGTAGCACGAAATCCTTTGCATGTTAGGCCACACACCCCTAATGTAGCCAATCCTAATGAGTTTCTGCTGTTGGGTGTGGCCTGTTATGCTAATGAGCTCCTGCTGGGTGTGGCCAACTCGGGAGCCAGCTGGGACTCCATTCCTGTGCGTTCCTGCCCAAAAACAGTCCTGTTTACCACCATGGGGGAGTGGAATTCCGTTATTATGGGGCTGGACGGAGTCTCTGCCGCTTCCTTTACTGACCCTCCCTGGCCAGAAGCAAAATTGGCACTGGGCCTGTCAGCTGCTAAGGGGTCTGCAAATCGGAAGGAAATCTCAGGTTGTCCCCCAGAAATGCAAAAAATAAAAAATTAAACAAAGGGAGCTAACAGTAAAATCCCAAACTATTTATTTATTTATTTTATTCAATTTATATCCCGCGCTCCCCACACGGCAGGCTCAGGGCAGGTTACATCAGATTTAATAAAAACCACAATAAATGAAATACAAAGGAATTGGTAAAAATACAATTAAAACACTAATAAATTACAACTATATCCTTTAGCCAGTGCAGTTGTCCTCAGAATTAAGTCTCGCAGTTCTGACCCACTGAGGGGAGACCCAAAAAAGAGGGACGGCCGTCCCTCTAGTTGAAAGCCTGGTGGAAGAGCTCCGTCTCGCAGGCCCTGCGGATCTGTAGAAGGTCCCACAGGGCCCTGATCTCGTATGGGAGCTCATTCCACCAGGTAGGGGCCAGGGCTGAAAAGGCCCTGGCCCTAGTCGAAGCGAGACGGATGTCCCTGGGGCCAGGGGCCACCAGAAGATCGGCAGATCGTAAAAACCTTCGGGGCTCATAGAGGGATCCTCATCTAAGCCCAGTGACTTCAATGGACTTTAAAAGTTGTGACTCTGCTAAAGGTGGCACTAAAAGACCTTGGTTGCAAGATATGCTCATGTGCCGATGTTGAAAAGTCCATGGACAGAGTTCAGCTAGTGCTGTGGGTTGCTGTAGTGACCACAATGCATACACTTTCAGCACAGGGCCTGGGAGCCAGAGGTGCCCAGGGGAAGGAAGCGGGGGGACCTCAGGGATGGCTAGAGGCCACAGGGTTGCCAGGCCGAGTGTGGCAAACAGCAGGAGGGTTGGAGGCGTGAACATGGGGCGTGTGTGACATCAGCTGTGCTTCTACGTCACTTCCGAGGGAAACCTGTAAATTAATATAGGACAGCTCTAGGAAGTGCCAGAAACTCTATGGTAAAAACATAGAGTTTCTGGTGATTCCTAGAGCTACACCACATCACTTTTGGGTTTGCCCCAGCTTTTACACCTTTTTCTCCATAGCAGGAATCCTGGCAGCCCTACCACTAGGAATGGGGAGAAAACCGCGATTGGGGATGTGGTGTCGAGTAGGAAGGCGGGTAAGTGGGTCCGTAAGGGGGAGAAATCAGATTTTCCCTCCCTTGAGACTCTTCACCCATCTCTCTCTTGTCAAAGAAGATATGCAAGGATACATCTGAATGCAAAGAGTGCTCTCAGATGTTGTAGATTTTCCGGGCTGTAGGGCCGTGGTCTTAGCATTGCAGGACCTGACGTTTCACCTGGCATCCTCAGAGGTATAACCCAGAAAGATGGAGTATTCTCTGTGTCAAGGTGAGAAGAAAAATGGTAGGCAGGTAATTTATGTCTACTCAGGAAGGTGGGGTAGGGCTGAGTCATTATCTTGTCGGAGTTCCCCAGGCTGTGACATGCTAATGGAGGCGCTTTCCTGAGGAGGTTCTTTTGCATATGGATTGGGTGTTGAAATTCTAATCTTATCGGTAGTGCTATTGTCAGATGTACAGCCTTTTGTGTTTTTCAGGACAGGAAACCATGCCCTATTTATTTTTAAACTCTCTTCTTTCCTGTTGAAATCGGGTTTATGTTTTTGAATTTCAATGGCTTCCCTGTATAATCCGACATGGTAATTGGATGTGTTGTCCGGCCTTTCAGTGTCTTGGAATAAGATACTGTGTCCCGTTTGAGTTAGGCTTCAACAACACAGTGTTCTCGGATACGGAGTCTGAACATTGGTTCATTGAGCCCAGTTTTATCTGCTCTGACCGGCAGCAGCTCTCCAGGGTTTCCAGCAGAGATTTACACCCCCACACCCCCAGCTGCCTTCAGTATTTGGTTAAGAGGTCAGAGTCAGAGGTTGGACCCAGGGCTCTTTATATGCACCGCATGTTGTCTGCCACTCTAGTACCTTTGCCCGAAGCGATTAAAAATCCTGCAGCAGAAGTCGAAATCAATTCTGCAACTAAAGGATATAACCAAAGAAAACAGTTTTGCAGTTACTTGCTTATTCTGTGTACTTCTGATTTTTAATTTAGGTTTGTGAGCCATTTGTTCCTCCTTTTTTCTTTTTCTTTTTTTGGCAAGGCGTGAGGAGAAAGGGAAGCAGGCAAAGATGTGGCCTTCAAGTTTAAGCAAACTGCAAAAGTGGGACTACGGAAGCGTAGCCTCAGATGAGAAATAAAGAACTCTGCGGGGCACCATAACCCACGTGAAAGCCAGCACGGTGTAGTGGTTAAAGTGCCGGACTGGGATCGGGGAGCATTCAGGTTCGAATCCCCACTTGACCATGGAAGCTTGTGGGTGACCTTGGGCCAGTCACACTCTCCGCCTGATCTACCTTGCAGGGCTGGTTGTGAGGATCAAATGGAGGCAAGGGGAATTATTTATTGATTGATTTGATTTCTGTCCCGCCCTCCCCCGCGTCGCAAGGCTCAGGGCGGGTTACGACAACACAACAAAAGATTAACACAACATCAGCAACCACCAAAATCCACATATGATATCATTAACAGCGCCGACTAATACCACTGCTCCCGCCTCAGTTTTACGTTTGTGCACGGTAGGTAGTCACTCATAATATGGGGGGGGGGATGAGTAAAAAAATGAGATGGAAAGACACCAGGGGAGGCCAATATTGGTAAGTCACCACTGCGTCAACCATAGGCCTGGTGAAACATCTTTGCTTTACAGGCCCTGCAAAACTGCAATGGGTCTCACAAGGCCTGGATCTCTCCTGGGACAAGGGTTCCACCAGGCTGGCACCAGAGCTGAAAAGGCTCTGGCTGAGACTAAGCCAGGCCCGTAGCTACGGTGGGTCTTTTGGGGCCTCTGTCCCCTTCCTTAAAGGCACAGCCCCATAAGAATTTCTCCTGTAAATGCTTTTTTTCAATCACTTAAAAACATTTTTAAAGGCGTGCGCTCCTTTAAGCAGAGTGGGATGCTGTAGATGGCTAATTCCCGCACTGAGCAAGGGGGTTGGAGTGGGTGACCTCTAGGATCCCTTCTAACTCTGTGTCAAGAAACTGGTCTCCTTTAAGGGAGTTTTTCTGCCTAAGTGTTAGCTTTCTTGACTCTAGAAGTCATCACCCCCACCTGCCAGCTTGTTCTCAGAACTGTTGCTTAGGCTGGCAGAAGTGATTAACTTGCAGCAGCTGAGAACAGTCATCTAAAGTGGTTGACAGTTTTCTCCTGGCTACATGGCTTTTCTTTCTGCACTCAGAATTTCAGCCTCACCAGAAAAAAAAAATTATCCCACAAGCCACAAAATCCTGGCTACCAGCCTGGGCTAAGTGGACTTCCTTTGAGCTGGGGACGTACTGGGAAATACAGTCCTGAAGGTATGTTGGTCCCAGAATGATGTAAACTGCTTTGGGTTCCCACTGGGTGGGGTCTAAATGAAGTCAGTCAGTAAATACTTCTTAATCTCTAAAACTCTTGGCCAATCCCTCCTGAACATCTGAGAGGCCTCCAGCAACCGCTCATGAGAGCTAGAAACCTTATTTCTCTATTTGCCAAATCTTGGACTAGCTGCCAAATCCAACACATGCAACAACCCCCAAACTGCGCACCAGTCCATACCCCTCTCAACTGACTGTATTGCGGCTTCGAGCAAGATATATTTTATGAATGAGGCCAAATCTTAAAAAGTATGAAGACAAACTGGACATTTAAAAAACAAACACCAACATTAAAAACTCTTCGCTAGCAGTATGAGCTTGGCTTCCCCAAGCCACCGAGTCTGTACAATAGTCTACGCAATTCAGTGCTAGCTGAGCCACAATTTTTGCCTTCCACAGATTTCACGATGGGTTGCCTGCTTTGGAAAAATAATTCATACAAAGCTGTGTTTATTCACTGAATTTCACTTGGGGAAAAGAAACAGGGAAAAAAGCTACAAAGCTACTCCAGGGATTTGAGAGGCAGGGAATGGGTGACATCACCAGTGTTAGCCAATAAGTGCTGTCCACAGCCAGTTTTTGCAAGAAACTGGTAGAACAGGGGCACCCACGGCTCCCCTTTTTTTTGGTTCCCAAATGTTCTTCGAAGGTGGGTGGGGACAGGTAGGGCTTTTGCCCAGCCGGGCTTCTGGTTGGCTCCCTAAAACTGAATTGGCTATGAAGATTAAAATTTTGTTGTTTCAGTGGCAGCTGCCATTACAGTGTTTGTTTTATTCTCTCACACTCCTCTTTCCCGGTATATTTCTTAAAAATTACCCCTCTGCTCCCCTGCACTTGAGCTTCCTTTGTGTATTTGGCCCCGCCTCCTACGGCAGCCATTATGGGGTTGCGCTCGCCACATTGTGTCAGAATTCCAAAGCTGCCCACAGGCTCAAAAAGGTTGAGGACCCCGTTATACAATCTCTTCCCCCCCCCGACACACCGCAAGCATGACCTCGGCGAGAAAAGAGCATTTTCGTTTTGAAAGTAATGAGGGTATTTCTAGTCTGGCCTCCCTGCCCTATGGTGTCAATCTTCACCCCAGTCCTTAACCTTTTCTCTTTTAAACCTCTTATCTGTCTTAAATCATCAGCGAATGCACAAATCCATGCTCTTCTCCATCTTCGAGCCTGCAGTATGCCCACAAGCCAAATAACAACCACAATTACATGGGGGGGGGGGTGTCAAATGCACGAAAGGTCGCTTGCCCCTGGGCGGAACTCCGAAATATCGGAACCGTTTCGGGGAACTCCTTGCTACGCACTCGGAAAGCAAAACAACTGGCAGGGGGCATCTTCAGACAGCTTCGGAACGGCTTTGTGCGTGTGTCTTTTAAATAACGAGAAACCTTCTCTGTGTAGCAGTGGGAGGGGGGCGCGGCTATGCAATCATGAAATCACAAAAGACGGCCGCAGCCCAGAGCAGGAGAGCTTCTCAAAAAGCTGTCGTCCGCTCGGCCCTGTTCGCAAAAGGGTCTTGCGAAAGAGACTCCTGGGATCCCCCTCAAAAGGTTTCCCTGGAAGGGCGGCGTTCTCCCTCCAAGCGGCCAGCGCGCAATCGAGGTCCCAAAGGAGGAGCGGTGCTGATTGTCAGCTGGCGACCAAGTGCGAACGAACGCCGCGCCTGCCAAGAATCGCCTCCACCGGTCATGCTTTGCTGGCCTTGCGTGTTTGCCTTAAGAGCTCTTCCCAAGGGCAGAATTGACCTTTAGCTTAACTGGGACAGTTACCAGCAGGCCCCTGGCCTGGAAGGCCGCAGGTGCCTGGCTCCAAGACAAGACGGGCCTCAAAACTGCTGGTCAGGCTTCAAGGCCTGCTCGGTGTGGATCCTGCTAGCGGCATCAGCTGTAGGCTTGCTTGTCGTCTTGTCCTCTAATACGGCTGGCCAGCTCCGAGCTGAGCAGATCCTGTGCAAGGCCTACTCTGCTTGCACCTGGGCTGTTTCAGGGGCCCAATCCACGCCTGCTAGGACTTCAGAGGCAGCTCCATCGGAAGAACTCTCCCTGGGCTGGAGGAGGTTTCAGACGCAGCCAAGCGGAGTGCAAGGATACAAGAGGGGATCTCATTGGATAAACATGCGGAACAGAGGTCCATCGGTGGCTGTTAGCCACAAGGTATAGACGGAACACTCTGTCTGGGGCAGTGACGCTCTGTCTTTTCGCGCTTGGGGGGCAACAGTGGGAGGGCTTCTGGAGTTCCGGCCCCACCGGTGGACCTCCTGATGATGCCTGGGTTTTGGCCACTGTGTGACACAAATTCCAACTGCTAAAATAAGGGGATCCAGGGAGGGACGTGATCACCTTTTGTCAACCTATACCGAAGGACGGGATGAAAAATTTAAGATAAAAGAAGAAGAATAGAGAAAATCACGTATCAGGCTGGATGCCCTCTTCCATATAAACTGATTGTGTGTGTGCATTCTGCACAAGCCCAGAGAAACTCTTTGCTGCACTCAGACTTCCAGAAGACGAGTCCTGGAACAGGAAGACCTTATACAACCACAACGCTCTCTTAAATAGCTATTTATCCCAAGTGACGTCATCATGTCCGCAACCCGGAAGTGACGTCGTCATGCCAGCAACCCGGAAGTGACGTCATCGTGTCAGCAACCCGGAAGTGACGTCATTGTGTCAGCAACACTGCATGCTGCGCTCTGGTTTTGAGGCAAAAACTCTATGGGTTTTTTTGCTTCAAAACCATAGAGTTTGCCCCCCGACTTGGGGGCGGGCAACTCTACCCAGAGTTCAGATGACTTTGGCGTGGGTTTTTTTAAAAATTTTTTTTAAGTGTGCAGACTACACACAATGCTGGATTCTGTCTGTATTTGCACAGTACAGGCTGGGGTCAGGCAGCCAACAGGTTCTCCCTACAAGAAATGAGTGGGTGAGCAGAGGCCAAGACTGCAAACGGCGGGACTTGAAATCCAACAAATCAGGCACAGGAAGCCCGGCAGAGAGAGAGCAAACTGAGGCCTCGGAATTGCTCACACCAGAAGGAAACTACAGGATGCTGATTCACTTCCAGTTTTTGGAGCCTCTCTGAGGAAGAGATTTTTCAAGGAAGAACCGGCAAGCGGGGGGAAGAGGACTAAGGCCACCTTGCCGCCCACCGATTAAGAACTGGGTCGACCCAAAGGTCCATCTCTCTGCCTCAGGGCCAATTTTGTTCACCTCAAAGCTCCTCTTTGACATATCGTCAGTGCAGCTGACATGTTCTACCACGGCCCGCACAAAATCTTTTTCTACCTTGCAGTTTCTATATATTCTTGGAAGGGCGCAGCAGCGTGAGATTATGAACGAAAACACTTTTTCATGTGCCCCCGCCCACCCCCGTATATATGGCCTCTTCTCCTTCCCGTCTCACTTTCAGATTCGATTGCGGTCCAACTTCTCCTTTTAAGCAGTTCTTCAGAACCTTTTTCTTTCCCTTCTTCGTCCGCCTCATGTTAATGTGCCTCTTTTCCCGTTGGCCCGCAAAAAAGGAAATGCAGGCATTTGGGAAATCTGAGTTTAATACAGGGCTACTCGGTTGTTGCAAACGCAAACCATCTGTATTTTTTTGAAGTCAAACCCTTACTCCCCCCCCCAACGCACCATGTCACCCAGCCGTGCTCGCAAGACTTATTTCACACAGACTGATTTCAGTTATGTAAGCAATTTTTTCCGATACAACGTCCCTCTTCCTCTGTTTTAAACTCAGGGACGGGGAATCGATGGCTGAAAGAAGCTGAAAATGAGAAAAAGAAGTCCCTAGTTAACTCTTTAGGAAACGGTATCTCTGGATACGTTATTTTTCTTCGATGCACGGCGTTCAGAATTCGGTATGAGCAAAGCGTGAACTGAGACAGGAAATAAGAAGCCGTTGTTGAATAATGCCCGGACCTCGTTAAGAGTTTCACTTCAGCATAACGCTTCAACGCTCGACTCAGTCCTCTAAACCACGAACGCTGCAACGGCACCACAAATCCGCCTCTCACTAAACCAGCCAGTTGTGTAATGGCTACCGCCACAGGCTTCATTCTGCCGATACCCTTTCTCCTGGCCTGATCCTGTATAGAACTACTTACATTGCACATGGGCAAATCACCACAGGAATTTGCATTTCTAGTTCGACGTCCCATTTCACAACGGGAGAAAACAGCTACAAGAAATGTGTCTGCCAATACCCTTCTCCTGGCCTGATCTTGTATAGAATTACTTACGTCCCACACGTGCAAAGTAAAAAGAAGAAGAAGAAATTGCATGTCTCGTTTGACGTCACGTTTGGAAGCGGGAGGAGAAAACAGCTACAAGAGACGGGGTCACGCCGGACCACCCAAACAGCTCAGCTGTCAAATGAGGGGGAATTCGGGAGAGATGAAGGAATAATTTAGCAACGTTCAGATGGTCTAGACAGCCCCTGTTATTGTTGGCATTGCTAATAGGCTATTAGTTCGGAGAAACTGGCTGTATGTTCCAAGGATCTGCTTCCACCAACAATGGGGGAGGAAAAAGAAGAAGAAAGCTACGTTTAGAGATTGCATATTCACACACGTATATGTACATATAAATACGTGTCCGTGTGTGAAATTTCATACATGATTTATAATATATGATGTACATAACCTTCCTGAGGGGACGGAGGCTTAAGTCCATCAGTGGCTATTAGCCACAAGGTATAGATAGGAACTCTCATGCTGGGGCAAGTGATGCTCTGTATTCTTGGTGCTTGGGGGGCGGGCAACAGTGGGAGGGCTTCTAGTGTCCTGGCCCCACTGCTGGACCTCCTGATGGCACCTGGTATTTTTGGCCAATGTGTGACAGAGTGTTGGACTGGATGGGTCATTGGCCTGATCCAACACTGGCTTCTCTTATGTTCTTAAGTCTAGGTTGCGGGTAGAGCGGAGATCTCCTCAGGCAGCAGAGGACAAAAGCTATCACTAAGGGCGCTTTCACACACACTACACTAAATAACGCACTTTCAGTCCGCTTTCAATGCACTTTGCAACTGGATTTTACTGTGTGAAATGGCAAAATCCACTTGCAGATGGTCGCTGAAGTGGATCGGAATGGCATTATTTAGCATGCGTGAGAACGCCCTAAATAAACACCTCAGCGAGAAGAGAACGAGAAATTTTAAAAAGCAAAGGTCAGAGATTAAGAGTAGAGGATTACGACAAAGCCCTACCGAGCCAGCAATACCTGCTATCAAAGGGGGTTCATACAAACTTTACTCTCGCTATCAACTGCAAAAGAGAGTGCGACTGGACGGCTCCAATTGTGAGGGGTTCAGTTCTCTCTCGGAGGCCAAACTGGTCTCAAGACAAGGAGAGACTGGCGTGAGCCATGTATTTTGCACATGTGGAGGTGTCCTGTAATACACCACTTCAGCTTCTGTGGTGAAGACGGGACAAAGGAAAGATTTCACTGTGTTGGTGTGGAGATACAGAAACTACGCACCAAGGCCCTCTATGGGACATTGGCTCCAGGAAGCTAGCGAGAAATTGTGGTTAGTGTGCCAGAGTAGGAGCTGACAGAACCAGGTATATATCCCCATTCAATCCGTGAGCCTCACCAGATGACCTTGGATCAGTCACTTTCTCTCAGACTAATTCAGGGGCTGGTGTGTAGGCAAAATGGAGGAATGGAAAACTCTGAGTTTCTTGGAAGGAGGAGGGCAGGAGAGAGAAATGTCACAAATTATTAAAGATTATGAACTGGTCCAAAGCAGTCCATTTGAAGTTCATACACTGAGGCTCCCTTTTAAATTTCTCCTCAAAACCAGAGGTATAGTAGCTCCTGAGTAATAATCATATGTGATTTAAAATGGCCTGCCCTCCTCTCCCATCCGTAAATGGAGCCCATGGTGTCTTGGGGGGGGGGGGAGAGGAGAATATCTGTTCGTTGCAGTGGTTAAGAGCCCAGACTCTAATCTGGGAGAACCGGGTTTGATTCCCCACTCCTCACATGCAGCTGCTGGTGTGACCTTGGGTCAGTCAAAAGTTCTCTCAGAGCTCTCTCTGCCCCACCTACCTCACAGGTTGTCTGTTGTGGGGAGAGGAAGGGAAAGGAGACTCCGAGTGAAGGGCGGGGTATGAATCCAATCACTTCTTCTTCTACAAAAGTGCATCACTGGATGACTTGAGGAGGACCCTGAGGTGGGATCCGGCAGTGTGACTCTGGGGCCAGAGTACACAAATACACATTGGCCACTCCCCCCAACATGGTTCCACAAGCATCACGATAGTTATTACCGGGGTCATTTCCTGCAGGAGCGCACAGGATCGGAGCTCCGGCAGTAAAGAGCCCAGGGGGTGGGCACATGCAACAAGCCCCCACCCCCTGCTCCGAGCAGCCCTCAGTCAGAGCAAGAAGCAGCCAGGTAAGTTGCAGAGCTCCCCCAAGCCCCCCCCCCCGGTCCAAAACAGTCCAGTGGCACCTTTAAGACCAAGTTTTATTCAGGTACAAGCTCTCCCTCCTCTGTGAGGACAGATCTGCATGTTCCCCCCCCCCCAATAGCTAGCGATCCAAAACAGTCCAGTGGAGCCTGAGCGGTGGGTGTTGCCTTCTGACACGCTTCCGGTGATGTCAGGGGTGTATGGCATAAGCAAATAAGTCATGCTAATGAGTTATGCTAATGAGCTCCTGCACCTCTTTTTCTACAAAATGACCCCTGTATTGCCATCTATAACAAAGGGGAAGAAAGCTACGAATCAGCCCTGAGAGGGGGAAAAACAAGAAGACCTTTGCAGGCCCACATACACTGTGAGGGAGAAAAAACACATTCCCTCTAATAAGAAAATATTTGGAGAGCTGTTATTCCTGGATTCTCTCTCCCTCTCGCTCGCTGATGCTGCTGAAGAGATATTCTCGTCTCAAAATGGGGATTTCCTTCTTTCCCAGACTAACTTTCCCCGACTATTTCTTCTTTCCCTTCCCTGAAAGCCCCCACAGCTTCTCCCTTTCCCACCCACCGCCCAATCTACCTTTACCTTCCCCCCCCACTCAAGCTTTTCTTTCTTTCCTCCCTCTGGCAGCCTCTACCTGGGAAAATTATGGCCAAATTGCACAGTGCTAGTCTCCGGGCCAGGCCCAGCTGTATGATATTGGCTGAGCTGGGCCCAGTTGTGTGGTGCCGGCCAGGTCCCATCTCGTTGCAACTACACAAGGACTTGCAGGGCTGCCTTACTTCCCCCTGTATATCCACCCCCCCACACAAACTATTTCTTCTTTCCCTCCTTCTGGCTGCCCCCACAGCCTCTCCCCTTTCCTTGCCAAGTGCTTTTTGAGCTGCTGGCAGCGGGGAACGGGCCTCTGGGGCGGGGGTTTCCCCGCCCCCCCGGGGGGGCTTGGTAAGCCTATCTCCTTCCCACCCATCCAACAAACCTACCTTTTATCTGCCCAATCTTCAGCTATATTTTTATTTCGTTCCTTCATTTATACCCCCCCGATCTCCATAACGGGCCCCCAAAGCAGCTTACATCATTCTCCTCTCCTTCAGTTATCCTCACAACAACCCTGTAAGGATGAGAGGGTATGACTGATCTAAAACAGCGTCTGCCGCTCCCGGTTGTCCCACGCCCACCTGTACCGCGTGGTTTGGGTCTCCGTTTACAGATCTTGTATATATCCTTATTCAGGTCTTTTTTGGTAGAAAAAGCCCAGCAGGAACTCATTAGCATAATAGGCCACACCCAACAGCAGAAACTCATTAGCATATTAGGCCACACCCTGATGGCACAGCTCATTAGCATATTAGGCCACAACCCCATGTTACCAGAAGTGTGGTCATCCAGCCACACCCACCTTTTGCTTCTTATCCTGTTTACCTTGTTTGTTGTCAAGACCCAGGGCTTTTTTTGTAGCAGGAATTCCTTTGCATGTTAGGCCACACCCCTAATGTAGCCAATTCTAACGAGTTTTTGCTGTTAGGTGTGGTCTATTATGCTAATGAGTTCCTGCTGGGCGTGGCCACCTCGGGAGCCATCCGGAACTCTGTTCCTGTGCGTTCCTGCCCAAAAATAGCCCTGTCCTTGTTTCATAACACATCAGGTGTCTAACAGCACAATCCTAAACAGTTATAACCTTTCAAGCCCACTGGAGTGAATGGGCTTACAAAGGTATAGCTTTGCTTAAGTCTGCACAGCAATACAAGGTAAAACGACACATTCCTCTGACAATTAAGACATTTCTGCAACGCAGCCCAATGCCCAGTTTCTCCCATCTAAACCCTTCAAAATTGATGAGCTTTAGACTGGTATAAATCTGGATCGCACTGCCCGTGTGGAAACGTTTCCCCCTTAACCAAGTCATCAAAAATAATTTTCCATTATTGTCTAGACCTTGCAAATGTGTATTTTGGAGCAAGA
>NW_015170417.1:0-748 GCF_001447785.1 Gekko japonicus
GAAGGCCCACCAAGGTTTACTCGAGGTATAAATCTGCGGCCCTTTAGAATGCCTGAAGCTCTTCCCGTGCAGGAGCTCAGTTCCGCCGACCACAGCCCTGGCGTGTGGGTCTGTGGGTTCTTAGCCCCTCGTTTGAGAGGCCGGCCCCGGACGAAATGGTGGCTCGGGCGAGAGTCTACACCGGCGCCTCTTTGCTGGGGAGGAAGTCCAACTTTATTCAGTGGAAGAAACGAACGACAGAAGTGAAAGTCCGCGCGAGCAGGATCTCGGCCTCGGGGAGGTCTGGGGAGGCGAGGGCTCCGTGCCCCGGAGCAAAGCGTTTCTCCCGGCTCCCGCGGGGCCTTCGCAGCACAGCTTCCCGGGGGAGGCGACTCCTCATAGACGTCGGGTTTGCTTGGGAAGAAAACGGAAAGCCCCCCCCCCCGCACCCGCTCCCTTCCACAACCGTGCCTGGAAAGCGGCCTGGGTTGTAACCCTACCTAGAGGGACGCCGGAAGAAAGGCCGCCCTTTTCGCTCCGGGATTTCTCTCGGAGGGGGTGGTGAGTCGTGGGGCAAAGGCTGGGGAATGGCTTTTTACGGTTTAAACCCGCCCCTCCATACACGAGTTCTACTGTTTCTCCCAAGCCCCGTTTGATAAATGTGAGGCAGTGGAACAGAAAGAAAGAAAGAAAGAAAGAAAGAAAGAAAGAAAGAAAGAAAGAAAGAAAGAAAGAAAGAAAGAAAGAAAGAAAGAAAGAAAGAAAGAAA
>NW_015170417.1:973-2098 GCF_001447785.1 Gekko japonicus
AGAAAGAAAGAAAGAGGTGGAGAGAGAGAGAGAGAGAGAAAGAGAGAGAGAAAGAGAGATGGAGAGAAAGAGAGATGGAGAGAGAGAAAGAGAGAGAGAGAAAGGGAGGAGAGAGAAAGAAAAAAGGAAGAAAGAAAAAAGAGAGAGGGAGAGAAAGGAAGAAAGAAAGAGAGAAAGAAAGAGATGGAGAGAGAGAAAGAGAGAGAGAGAAAGGGAGGAGAGAGAAAGAAAAAAGGAAGAAAGAAAAAAGAGAGAGGGAGAGAAAGGAAGAAAGAAAGAGAGAAAGAAAGAGATGGAGAGAGAGAAAGAAAGAAAGAGGGGAGAGAAAAAGAAAGAGGGGGGAGAGAGAGAAAGAAAGAAAAAAGAAAGAGGGAGAGGGAGAGAGAAAGGAAGGAAGAAAGGAAGAAAAGAAAGGAAGGAAGGAAGAGAGATGGAGAGAAAGGGAGATGAAGAGAAAGAGAGATGGAGAGAAAGAGAGATGGAGAGAGAGAAAGAAAGGAGGGGAAAAAGAGAAAGAGAGAGAGGGAGAGAGAGAAAGAAAGAAAGAAAGAAAGAAAGAAAGAAAGAAAGAAAGACGCTCCTTTGGGGGGCCCCGGGCCTGAACGGGCTGGCTAACAGCTGTTTCCCGTCCAAGACGGGGGAGGGGCTGGCGGGGTTCTCCGGCCTCCCAGGGTGAAAAGACGCCCAGATGAATGGTCTTCCTGAGGGAGCTCGAGGTGTGGGAAGAATTTCTCCCCCCCCCCTTGGGAGCGGAGCCGGGAAGGGGGGGGGGCTGCGTTGCACTTCTGCGTTGCACTTCTGAACCGCGGGGAGGGGGGATCGAAGGTGCTCCCCGGGACGCGTGTAGACCAAGCGGCGTGTCGACGTGCCAAAGAGCACCGCGAGAGAGGGACTGGGCAGGCAGGGTTCTCAGCGCTGGAAAGGAGCTCCGGTGCGGCAGCT
Organism: Gekko japonicus; assembly: GCF_001447785.1. Lineage (NCBI taxonomy): Eukaryota > Metazoa > Chordata > Lepidosauria > Squamata > Gekkonidae > Gekko > Gekko japonicus. The sequence goes on from NW_015170417.1 coordinate 1,916, forward strand.
TCCGAGGGATCGCGCCCCGCCGGCGGAGGCTCTGACGGGTGGAGGCATGCGAGGCCGCCTTCCCCGCCGCCCCAGCCTGGGAAAGGCCCGCTCGCCTCGGAAGGCGCCGCAGCCCGCTCCCTTCCCCAGCGCCCTTGCGAAGCCGCGGCCGTCGAGGGCCGGAGGGGCCTCTCCCCGGACCCG
>NW_015170417.1:3642-4113 GCF_001447785.1 Gekko japonicus
CCGGATGAGCAGAGGTGGCTCCAAAAACGCAGCGCGGCCCTTGGTGAAGGATGGCGGGGGCTCCCGTCCTTCCGCGCGGCCTGTCAGGGGCTGACACGAGGCGTGAGTTATTAGGGCGGCGAAGGGCAGCCATAAATCCCGCCCGTCAGGCGAGAAAACTCTCTTTATTGTCGGCGTGATGGATGGGCCTCCGCGCCAGACACCAAAGACTCCGCATCACCCTTAAATGGGAACACATTTTTGCGCGGCCATCAGTCATGTTTTTTAAATAGAAAGTTTGAAAGGCCTGCCCATATTTCACCGCCCCCGACGTGTTTATGCGTCGCTCCCCCGCCATGCAAATAGCGTTATCGAGAGCGCCCCCCACCCCCCGGATGGCATCGGGGCGGAGCGGCAGGCCGAGGGCGGAGGGGGGCGCCAGGGGGGTCCTTCGCGTCTAATCCTCGGGATTGAATCCCGGGCGGCGTCGGG
>NW_015170417.1:4938-7963 GCF_001447785.1 Gekko japonicus
CCGAGAGCAGAGTGTTGCCCAGTCGCAGGAGGAGCCCGACATTGAGCGCAGCGAAGAAACCCCCCCTCCCAAGAAGGGGAACTGACATTTATCGAAGGAGATCCAGTTCACATTCAGGTTGCTTTCAAAGAAAGAGGGGTAACTTTACATACTTATCTATACTAAACCAATAGTTGTCATCATAACACTGGAATTATAATGGAAGACAATGCTAAAGTGCGATTTGGTTCTGAATGAATAGAATTGATCACTTACCTTGGTCTTGAAACTAATAAATAACTAAGTGGAAATCGAAATACGTGTTAGCATGCCTACAGTTAAAGTTAATCTGTTTTTTAGATATTGTTATTGTCTATGTATGAGAGCTGTATTCATGACTCTGCAAGATAAATTGTATGCAAAATTGTTGAAATCTGTTCATAGTAATGTTACTGAAATCTGTTTATGAAAACATTAATAAAAACAACTTTTTTAAAAAAAAGAGGAGGGGGAGAGAGGCCTAATCGAAAGAGTCCTTCCCCCATCCCAAAGGGTCGGCCTGTCCCGGAGGATGGAGGCCCTGCCTCTCCCGGAGAGACCTGCAGAGACCTGTGTCTCCAGGGAAGGCCATGTGCAGCCAGGGAGAGGACAAAGGAGGAGGGGTCAGAGGTCAGCTCCCAGATTAAGACCAAGAGGGGCGTCTCATGCAGGGAGGTAGCGCCTGCACCCACTTGGAGTGACCTACACCTCCCCCCCCATCATGTCCAGGCATGCTGAGTTGCTCACTCCAACAGGAGCCACTTCCGGCTGAGAGGCCACATGACTCTGCGTTACACGGAATCGGACCTTTTTGGTCTATCCAGGTCAGTGTCATCTCCTCAGCCTGGCAGCAGCTCTTCGGGTTCTCAGGTCAGAGGCCTTTCTCATCACCTGACCCTTTCTTTTTTCTTTTTAACAGTTTGTTTTAATTTTTGCATTTTACATCCGTATATCGATTTACATTTTATTCTTGTTGAGTCTTATCTATTTACATTCTCCAGCCATATATAAAACATTTTCCATCTTTTCTCAAATGCTTCTTTACTTTTACCTTGTAACCTTAGACTTAATCTATCCATTTCTGCTACTAATAGTTATCTGTTATCTCTTTTATTGAAGGCAAGTTCTCTTCTTTCCACCTTTTTGCTAATAGTATTCTCGCAGCGGTAAAGCAGTACATCATCATATATTTATCATCATTACTTAGTCCATCTGGAGTTATATTTAACAAAGCAATCTCTGGCTTAAATGGTATTTGTGTTCCTATAATTTCGCTAACCATTCTATACATTTTCTTCCAGTACCTTTGCACTTTATCACACCTCCACCACATATGTATATAGGTACCCATATTATTTTTACACTTCCAGCAGTTTATATTGGCATTCGCAAAACATTTCACTATTTCCTCTGGCGTCCAATGCCATCTGTAAAACATTTTGTATATATTCTCTTTATATGGGATGGCTTGCATTAATTTTGTTGATTGCCAGGTTTTTACCCATTGCTCTGGTTCTATAGTATTCTTTAAATCCTTTGACCATGCCAACATTGTTCCTTTCACCATTTCCCCCATCAGGTGTTCCTCCATCAATACTTTATATAATTTCTGCATCATTTTATCACTAGAAGAGAGCCAGATCTTGTCTAGCTCATTTTTCCCTTCATCAAATCCTCTTTTTAAATCTATATTATATCTTGAGTTTAATTGCATTCTATCCCACCAAGTCAATTTTATGTTTTGCTTTGCTAATTGGTCGACCGTCTTTATATTATTGTTGCCATCTAACAAATCTCCATATGTCAACCTCCTCTTTTCCTCCACCAATGTTGACATTGTTACTGCCTCTATGGGTGTCACCCATTTAGGTGTCTTTAAGTAGTATCTTAGTTTTATTTATTTCCGAACATCCATTAACGCTCCTCTTACTGTATGTTGCGTGAAATTCTTTGGTATTTTCCCTTCCTCATGCCATACATATTTATGCCAACCCATTGGTAGATTGTGCCCTTCAAGCTTTAGTAATCTATTATTCTCTAAAGTCACCCATTCCTTTATCCATGTTAGTGCCGCTGCTTTGTAATATAAATTCCAGTTTGGAACTCCAAACCCACCCATTTCCTTCTTATCTTGCATGTATTTTCGGTATCACCTGGCCCTTTCAACTGGGAATGCTGGGGATTGATCCTGGGACCTTCCACAGGCCGAACAGAGGCTCTGCCACCGGAGGAGGAGGAGGAGGGGATTAGATTTATACCCCGCCCTTCACTACCAAATACAATAGTCTTTTGCTGGGTATTACAAGTTGAAAACACTCAGTATATCTGGAGTTAAATGTTTGTTTATATTACTCACAGGAAGTCACATGTTTCTCATGTAACCAATGTTCTTGAGCTGTAGAATGCTCGGGAATTTTCTCCCTGATCTAGGAATTTGATTGGGACTAAAGTGTCAAGGTGTATTACCATTTTATGGCTTCTCTTCCCGTCTTTGTTTGGTGTTCTGAAGAAGAAGAAGAGTAGCCATACTCTCTCTCTTCTAGTTATGTCTTTGTAGAGTAAGGATGTAGTAGATTTTGCTCTATTGTTATTTTCATCCCAGTTACCCTTCCCATGCTAGAATTTAGTAAAAACTTTATATTTTAATCACACATGGACTCTGAGTCTGAATTATTTTATTCCGGGACTGCTGGACTATCTTATCTCTGGTAAATACCATTTTTTCAATATCTCACTATCACCCAACAAAGGTTACGGGTGCCCAGATCGCTTCAGCTGCGCCAGATAGCTAAGCAGAGTGCAGCTGCCAGACTTGGAGTCAAGAAAAATCATGTGTGCTGGAGTTTTCTAAAACAGAATTTTTATCTTAACTCGCATTGGATTTATGAGATTCAGACAACATCCTGTTTTCCTCATGAACTTGTGGGACCAGACTAGACGCCTGTGTTTCCAAGTCGGGGAAAGCCTGTACTGTTTGATCTCAGTTCGTCTTCTTCCGTGCCGAGTG
>NW_015170417.1:9231-9378 GCF_001447785.1 Gekko japonicus
AGAACAGTAACATGAAAGCTTTGTCTGTCACTAAGAGAAATGATGAGCAAAATGACACTTTTTTACTAGATAGCAGTAGTGCATATCATATAGTGAATTCAGACAAATGGTTCTCTGATTTGGACAGAGATAAGAAGCCTGCTCTGC
>NW_015170417.1:9513-18607 GCF_001447785.1 Gekko japonicus
TGAGGTAGTGGAAATCACACTCAGAGAATGTGTTCTGATTCCCCAAGCCATAAATAATCTCATATCCACAAAGAGAATCATGTAAAATGGTCTTAATATTGATCTCAGACAAAGCCATGGAAAAATTTGGAGTGAAAATGGATTTGATGTGATGCTTGAAGAAAAGGATGGTTTTCATTACCTGAGAAATATTGCTGATACTGATTTAGATGAAATGGAAAATGATGGGCTGGTATGCCAAACCAGATCAACTGAATGCAACCATAAAGACTGTTTATTTGCGTGGCATGTAAAATTTGCACATAGAAATGTGAAAAGTGTGGAAAAGTTATTGAAGGAATGCAATATTGAAGCAGAAGGATGTGATGTCATGAGAAATGGCTGTGATATTTGCCTAAAGTCTAAAGCCACAGCTCCCTCTTATAAAAATAGAGCTCATGACCCCAATACTAATTTTCTAGAGTGCGTGTACTCTGATTTGGTTGGTCCAATAAAAGAATCTGCTGGTGGCAACAAGTATTTTGTCAGTTTTCTGTAAGGAAAATCCAGATATGTCTATACCTACCGGCTTAGAAGCAAAGATGAGGTGCTTGACAAGTTTAAATGCTATGTTGCTGCTGTTAAAAACAAATTTGGCAAAGCGCCAGACGTGCTGTTCACAGATAATGGCACAGAATACTGCAGCAGTGAGTTCCAAAGATTCATGGAACAAGAAGGAATTGAACATAAGACTACAATTCCTTATTCTCCTCAACAAAATGGAACGACAGAATGCTTAAACAGAACCATTCAAGAAATGGCACGTTCTATGCTAATGCAATCTGTACTTTCAGAGTCTTACTGGGCAGAAGCAGTCCACACTGCCGTCTATTTGCATAACAGAGTTTCATCAAAAACTACCAATAAAAGTCCTTTTGAATTATGGCATAACAGAATGCCTGGACTTAAACATATAAAAGCCTTTGGATCTAAAGCACATATACCAAAGGAGAACAGAGGCAAACTTGACCCAAGAGCAGAACCTGGTATCTTGGTGGGATATGCCTCTGGAGGAAAAGGATACAGAATCCTGAACCCTAAGACTTGCACAGTTAAAGTATGCAATGTGGTACATGTTGATGAAAGCAATGTCCTACAGACTTCTAACCTGGCTGAGTGCACAGTGCAATCAGGAACCTACAGATGTCTCCTTCAACAACATGTTCGCTTGGCAATCTGTGCAGACCACCTGTGAACAGGCAGGTTCTGTCCATCTCAAATTCTCCATGCAGCCAATAAAGTATGAGCTGAAATCACTCTGCTATGCATCAGTCTCAGTACTTTATACACTTCATCAGATACGTGAGGTGGATCCCCAGTTCACAGGCTCCCCAAACCCTGCTGTCCCCAGTCTCCACCTGAAAATCTCCAGAACAGATCGCTGATATCCACACCCTCCCAAGAACCACTTAACTTGCGGGTAGGTGGGTGGGGGAGGGGAGATGAAGTCCTTGTATACCTGACTGTGCAGAAATGGCATTAGGGAACTGAGCTGAGAACCTGGGAGGTCTCGAGTTCCAGGGTTGTCTCTGTTAAAAAGCCATTAAGTAACCTGTTCACATGGGGAGAACCCTACTGACCTCCTTTGTCTACCAATGGTTGCTAGCCATGGTGAATGAAGGGAGCCTCCACTTTCTGGATCCCAAAGCCAGGAGGCAACAACAGGGGAAGGCTTCGGCCTCCGTGCCCTCTTTGTTGGCCCTCCCGAGGAGGCTGGACTAGATGGACTGCTGTCCTGACCCAGTAGGGCTCTTCTTATTCCCTTACGAGGTCTCGTCATTGTGGGAAAAGTCTTTAAAATATTAGGGAAGATTTTGCAGTACGCGTTTCTGACTCGTTCCTGTATGACTGCAACTCCAGCTTTGATCCATTCATTCTGTAGGAGCCGCCTTCTTTATTTCATTTGATTTTAATCTCACCCTTCTCACTAGGAGATCCGGGTGCACGCATTGCTGTACTCCATTCTTCCCCACCACAGCTCTGTACCCTCCCAGAGAGACATTTGATGTTTAGCCACTGGCTTTTCTATGGAGGCTGGCACTTCCCCCAGCTGCATCCCAGAAGGCTTTGGGGCAACTGGGACCACTCACCCCCCCATACACAACGCTACCTAATCAACTGAAGTCTGCGACACATCCCATGCGAGCAGCAGACCTACGGCCTTTTCTTCATGACCTGGAAGCCATCTCTTTATTCCTTCTCCCGCTACCCTTCATTTTTGATAACGTCCAGCCTGAAAAAGAGTCCTGGAAAGCTTGAACCCTTGCCCTGTGTTGTGGATATTTTGGCCGGTCCTGGGAAGCCTGGGATATTTTTGGTTGGTCTTAATAAAAATACGCAGCTTTGGGGATTTTTCTGTGGCCCGATTTGGCTGTCTCCCAAATAAGCCACGTTCAGTGCACTTCCCAGCTGGATTTTACTGAGCGAACTAGCAAAATCCAGTTGGAAAGTGCATTGAAAGTGGATTATTCAGTGTGTGTGACCACAACCTATGTCTAATAGAGCCAGCCAGGTGTACAGGGCCGGCTCACTCACTAGGCGAACTAGACTTTCGCCTAGGGTGGGGCCATCATGGGGGCACCGAAGTAAGCCACCCTCCCCCTGCAAAAAGCTCACGCAGCGCCCTGGCTACCACCGCCTCTTCTCTCCCCCGATTCCCGATGCGACTGCCCTCCCTCCCTTCTTCTGCCAGGGTTGCGAGGGGCTCAGCGAGGCCCCTGCTGCCACTGCCCCCCACCCCCAGCATAGATTTCTGAGCACCTGCTCCATAGCACCCATATGGGTGGGGGGGAGGTCCTGTCGAGCCACTCTGTGTGAGTGTGTGCGTGCATGCCAGTGTGTGGGATTCGGTGGGCTGTCGAGTCACTGAGATCAGGACGTGCCAACAAACCTCTTTGTGGCTGCAGAAACAACGGTCAGCTCTTTCCTCTGGGAGGGAGCATTCCCCTACCTGCCCTGAACAGCTCTGTGGCTCGAGCGGCAAGAGTGAGCGCTTGTTTCTCCAAGGCCAGCCCCGGGCCAGTCCCAGGCCAGGGATCCGCCGGCGCCTGCCACTCTTGGGCTGGGCGCAATGCCCCCTGAGCTGCTCTTCCCCTTGACCCCAGGAGGTCCTGCTCCCCCGGGAGTGGCACGAACTGTGCCCGGGGGGGGGAGGGTTGGTGGTGGGAGGGAAGGGCTGCTGGGAGGGAGAGACGGTCCCGGGTGGTTGCGAGGGCGCCTGAAGGGGGGGCGCCAGAAATTGGTGGGCACATGGGGGGCACCAGAAGTTGTCCTCGCCTAGTGTGCCAAAATACCTGGGGCCGGCCCTGCTGGTGTAGCAGTTAAAGTCTTGGACTAGGATCTGGGAGACCCAGGTTCGAATTCCCCACTCTGCCATGGAAGCCAGTCACGCACTCTCAGCCTAACCTGAGAAATCCGATGCACTATTTTAGGATTTATTTCTGTATCTATTTCACTTATACCCTGCCTTTCTCCCCAAAGGCCGATGACATTGGCTGATCCAGCATGGGCGTTTCCCTCCCTTGTTTTAGCAAACCCACGTTGGAACAGAAATTCCCCTCTGCAGCCCATGCCTGCTTCACTTCCTTTGATCATCGGGTTTTATGGCAGCGTTCACATTCCATGCCACTTTCTAGTCGGGGTTTAATTGTACCTTCTGCATAGATTTATGGCTGTTTTATGGCCATTCAAGGGTATTTGGATGTGGTTCTGAGCTGCACTTTTTCCGCCCAGTCGAGAACACGTGGAGCCAATGCCAGATGCAGAATCGCCCACTGTTCTCCTCCTTCCATTTTATCACCACGACAACCCTGTGAGGTAGGCTGGGCCAATCGCGTGTGACTGGCTCGGAGTTACCCTGTGAGTTTGAACCTTGATTTCCCGGATCCTAGTCCGATGCTCTAACCACTAGAGCACGCTGGGTGTCACTCCGACAAGGCACCCCTAAGTGGCAGTGATGCCCTTTGGAGACCGTCGACTTCAATGGACGTGGGACGGAGTCCTTCTCCGGAGGACGGCAGTGCAAGTTCTTCAACGTTTGTGAATTCAAACTCCCAACTGACCTGCATTGTTGTCTTGTACAAGTGGGTTCAAGTGGTTTGGAAAGTGTGAAACCTACACTGCATTTGAAGAGGCATCTTCCTTTCTCAGGAATAACATCATGTACTTTTTATAACCAGCAAGTGGGTTGGGGTTGTTCCTTCGCTTTTAATTATTAATATGGAAGGCCAGAGACTGAAGCTGAAGCTCAAATACTTTGGCCACCCAATGAGAAGGGAGCACTCACTGGAGAAGACCCTGATGCTGGGAAAGACTGAAGGTCAAAGAAGACGGGGACGGCAAAAGAGGAGATGGTTAGACAGTGTTATCGATGCAACAAGGGGTCATTTCCTGCGGGAGTGCACAGGAGTGGAGCTCTGGCAGTAAGGAGCCCAGGGGGTGGGCACATGCAACAAGCCCCCCCCCCCCCGCCCACCTGCAGGTACAAGCTCTTCTTCCTCTGTGAGGGCAGATCGGCGCATTCCCCCCCCCATAGCTAGCAATCCAAAACAGTCCAGTGGCACCTTTAAGACCAAGTTTTATTCAGGTACAAGCTCTCCCTCCTCTGCAAGGACAGATCTGCACGCCCCCCCCCCAATAGCTAGCAATCCAAAACAGTCCAGTGGAGCCTGAGCGGTAGGTGTTGCCTTCTGACACACTTCCAGTGATGTCAGGGGGTGTGGCATATGCAAACAAGTTATGCTAATAAGTTATTCTAATGAGCTTCTGCACCTCTTTTTCTACAAAATGACCCCTGGATGCAACAAACATGAAGTTGAGCAAACTCCAGAGGATGGTGGAAGTCAGGAGGGCCTGGTGTGGTGTGGTCCAGGGGGTCGCGAAGAGTCGGACTCGACTGTGTGACTGAACAGCAACAATAACGTCTTGGAGGGGAAAGGCGGTCGTTTGTAACACTGACAAACACATTTACCCATGGTTTTCATCTTAATCCCGACCACTGTATGTATGCTAATTGGAAGCCTAAATCAAAAGCTTCTACACACTCTTTGTAGCCTGAACTCTGCCTTGGCTTTTAGGGGCTTATCAAGAAGAACCCCGTCTTCAACCTGAAACCAAGTATTTATTTGCTCCCTTTTCGCAGGACGTAAAACCAAGATGAGCAGTACCATCTATCCCTTGTCACTGAGATCCTGCTCAGATTTTTCAAATGCGTTGTATTGAAAGTCTTGACTACGGTTGCCAAGCTCCAGGTGGGGCCTGGGGATCCCCTGGAATGAGAATTGGTCTCCATACTACAGGGGTCAGTCCCCCTGGAGAAAATGGTTTCATGGGAGGATGATCTCTAAGACATTATAGAAGATTAAAAATGAAATAAAATAAGGCCACGGCTGACGTTGTGCAAAATCAGGTTAAAAATATATTTTATTACTCAGTTAAAATCCCCAAAAAGTCCCCTGTGCATTTCGCCAACAGGGTTCGTCAGGGGAATCTGTAATATTTACATTAAAAATGGGTATAGTTAAAATTATAAAAATAAATATACTTAATGTTCAAATCTAGGTCATAAAATATCAACCACATACAAAGCCTCTCTGTCCCTGTACCCTGCTGAAGCCCCTCCCCCGCCCTCCCCAGGCTCCGCCCCCGAAATCCCCAGGAATCTCCCAACCTGGAGCTGGCAAGCCTGTCCTCGACCTCCCCATCCTTCCGGCTGGGGACTTGTTCTTTGCACACCGCTCTCTCAGTAAAGGGTGCCACTGGAAGCACAGTCTCACATTTCCGAGAGCAGAATCCTCCTGGCCCGCTCCAGGAAAGTGTTCTTAGCGTGGCCCTCTCATTCAGGCGACTATTAAACACAGGGCTATTTTTGGGCAGGAACGCACAGGAACGGAGTTCTGGCTAGCTCCCAAGTTGGGCACGCCCAGCAGGGACTCATTAGCATAATAGGCCACACCCAACAGCAGAAACTCATTAGGATTGGCTACATTAGGGGTGTGTGGCCTAACATGCAAAGGAGTTCCTGCTACCAAAAAAGGCCCTGGGTTTTGACAAGAAACAAGGTAAACAGAATAACAAACAAAAGGTGGGTGTGGCTGGATGACCACACTTCTGGTAACATGGGGGTGTGGCCTAATATGCCAATAAGCTGTGCTGTCAGGGCTGTGGCCTATTATGCTAATGAGTTCCTGCTGGGCTTTTTCTACAAAAAATCCCTGATTAAACACACTACTGTGTGGTCAAACACTGTGAGGCAAAGCACCCTGGAATGCCCTCGAGAGCCAGTTTGGTGTAGTGGTCAGGAGTGCGGACTCTAATCTGGGAGAACTGGGTTTGATTCCCCACTCTTCTGCATGCAGCTGCTGGTGTGGCCTTGGGTCAGTCACAAATTGTTTCAGATTGGGTGTCGTCATCACCTGACACTGCTTGGCCTAAAAAACTATAATTGTGCTAAGAGGCCAGAGAAAGGAGGCTCGCTTGGATTCTGCTGGGCTGAAGGCCTGAATGGCGATATGCTTATATTGCAATAGGCCTCAATGCAGAGAATATTCAGGTTAATTGGTGTGGTTAGCCCAGTCACCAATAGTTAATAGAGGGTTTAGATAAAGCTACAAATGCAGGTGCGTCACTTTACCGGGTTAGTCAGCTTACAAAGCTACACAGAGCCACGTTACGAGCTTAGAAGAGAAATAAAGGTAAAGGTTCCCTTGCTCGAAAGCCAGTCAAATCCGACTCTAGGGTTGCGGTGCTCATCTCCGTTTCAAAGCCGAGGAGCCAGCGCTGTCCGAAGACGTTTCCGTGGTCATGTGGCCGGCATGACTAAACACCAAGGCGCACGGAACGCTGTTACCTTCCCACTGAAGTGGTACATATTTATCTACTTGCAATTTCATGCTTTCGAACTGGTAGGTTGGCAGGAGCTGGAAGGAGCTCACTCCGTCATGCGGCAACCCGGGTCTCGAACTGCTGAACTACTGACCTTCCACAGCCAGGGTTGGATCCGTTGCAATTCTGGGAGATCTCCAGGCCCCACCTGGAGGCTGGCAAGCCTATGTTTTTAGCCACGTAAACTCAGAAATGTGGTGGCCTGTGTCAATGAGGCGTACGTGAAAGAAACACACCTCTCGCCCACTTCTGCCCTTTCCAACAAAGCCCTGCTGGGGTTCAGGTCTCCGTGGAGCCCGATCCTTGGCGCCGCTTACTCAAAAGTCAGCCTCTCGGCACTGAAGAACCCACAACAGAACCCCTGCAAGAAGTGCCGAAGAAGGGAGCAGTGGCTCCAGAAAACTCCTACCCTGCCCCGGGTTTTGTTAGATTCAGATGGGTCGCCGTGTTGGACTGCAGCAGCAGAACAGAGTTTAATTCTGGGTAGAAGCTTTCAAGGAGCTGCGGTGGCTCGAGTGGTTAAGACGCTGAACTGCAGGCTGTGGAAGGTTGGTAGTTCAGCAGTTCGAGACCCGAGTGTGCCGCCTGACGGAGTGAGCTCCCGTCTCTGGTCCCAGCTCCTGCCAATCTAGCCGTTCGAAAGCAAGAAATTGCAAGTAGATAAATAGGTACCACTTCGGTGGGAAGGTAACAGCGTTCCGTGCGCCTCGGTGTTTAGTCATGCCGGCCACATGACCATGGAGACGTCTTCGGACAGCGCTGGCTCTTCGGCTTTGAAACGGAGATGAGCACCGCAACCCTAGAGTCGGATCCGACTGGCTTTCAAGCAAGGGAACCTTTACCTTTACCTATGCTTCATCAGATACTCTGGAATAAGTCACTGGGCAATAAGTGTAGCTAAGATTGGTTTAAAGCGGCTGGTAAGACCTGTGGATAGCAGCAAATTAGCATGCAAATAAATGAGTTCACAAACAGGTGTGAGAACAGAGTTTGAGTCCCGGGGTACCTTTAAGACCAACAAAGTTTAATTCTGGGTAGAAGCTTTTGTGTGCGTGCACACTTCATCAGATACATTAAAACAGACTCCCTCAAGCATTCCATATAGCTAGAGGGGGAGGGTGTTAGTTCCCAGGAAGGGCTAGTTAGATGCAGGTGGGCAGGCTTCCTCCTGGCAAGTGGCAACTACCCCCTCTCCTTCCTGCCTCTATGTAATGCTTGAGGAAGTCTGTCTCAATGTGTCTGAAGAGGCGTGTGCATCAACACAGGCTAAGTCATTCAGTCCTGGCTTACATCCCCATAGGGTTGCCAGCCTCCAGGTGGGGCCTGGGGATCTCCCGTTTTTACAACTGAGTCACCCAGATCCAGGGCCCATCGTTAGCATGCAAATAAATGAGTTCACAAACAGGTGTGAGAACAGAGTTTGAGTCCCGGGGTACCTTTAAGACCAACAAAGTTTAATTCTGGGTAGAAGCTTTTGTGTGCGTGCACACTTCATCAGATACATTAAAACAGACTCCCTCAAGCATTCCATATAGCTAGAGGGGGAGGGTGTTAGTTCCCAGGAAGGGCTAGTTAGATGCAGGTGGGCAGGCTTCCTCCTGGCAAGTGGCAACTACCCCCTCTCCTTCCTGCCTCTATGTAATGCTTGAGGAAGTCTGTCTCAATGTGTCTGAAGAGGCGTGTGCATCAACACAGGCTAAGTCATTCAGTCCTGGCTTACATCCCCATAGGGTTGCCAGCCTCCAGGTGGGGCCTGGGGATCTCCCGTTTTTACAACTGAGTCACCCAGATCCTGGGCCCATCCGCCGATCATCGCCCCATGCCTGCTCCCAAGGCTGACCGCCACAGGCTGTCCGCCTCCCAAACCCTTCACTGATTCTTTTGGTCACCGTGGGCGGTAGCTAGGGATGCCAGCCTCCAGGCGGGACCTGGAAATCTCCCGGAATTACAACCGACCTACGGACTGCAGAGGGCAGCTCCCCCGGGGGAAATGGCTGCTTTGGAAGGTGGGCTCTCGGGCACTGGACCCTGCTGAGGACTCTCCCCCTCCCCAAACCCCGCCCTCTCCCGGGTCCACCCCCAAAGTCTCCAGGTATTACCCAACCCACACCTGGCAACCAGTGTTCCCTTTAAGCTGAGTTAGTGTGAGCCAGCTCACAGTTCTTTAGCCTCT
>NW_015170417.1:19988-25558 GCF_001447785.1 Gekko japonicus
AGCAGTGGACCCGGGCGAGGAGGCGCCGGAGCCCGGCCGAGAGTCCCGCGGGAGATATAAGGAGGAGGGGGGGGGGGGCAAGGCAGGAGCAGGAGCAGCAGCACCCGCCGCGGCCTCTTCCTCCCTCTGCGCCCGCGGTCCCGCCCCGCTCCCCGGAGAGGCCATGGCAGCCCAGGCAGGGGTCGTGCTCCACGGCACGCAAGTAAGTGGCGCCTCTTCCCCAAGCGGGAGGGAGGACACGTGTGCGCTGGGGCACGTGCGAGAGGGGGGGAGGCTTCCGTGTCGCCGCCTCCTGCGTGCTTCCACTCCCCCCCCCCTCTTCCCGCTGCCTGTTTTGGAAAACTTTGGAAAAGTTTTTCCCCCCCGCCCCCCCCCCCCCGGGGCCACCTTTTTTTTCCCAAATTTTTCCCCCCCCCCCCCCCCCCCCGTGGGAACGACTTTCGGGCGGGCGGGCCGCGGGAGCCGGCGGGCGAGGAGGAGGAGGAGGAGGAGGCACCTCCCGCCGCGTCGCCCTTCGGGGTCAGCGGCCCCTGGAGCGGAGCGAGGGGTGGAGTCGAACCCGGGGAAGGAGGCCGCTGGGCGGGGCCGGGCCTGGCTGGGAAAAGGGGTGTGTGCGCGCGTGTGTGCGGGGGACCGGGATCCCCGAGGCTGTTGGGGACGCAGAGCCAACGACCAGATGTCAGGGAATGGGGTTCTGCGTGATTCTAATAGTGACTCTTCGGTGTTTCTGGCAGAAGCCCCGCAACTTACTGTGTTAAAAGGTCGGCTTCCCTTTGGTCACGCAGTGAAGCTCCTTGTACGGTGGAGGCAGTTGCTGCCCAAATAGTGGTTTTTTTAAAAGTTCTTTTTATTTTATTTTATTTTATTTTTAGTTCTGCATCAATTAGTTTGCTCCGGAGCCATCCCTCCTGAGCTGAGACAAATATCTGTGAGCTGGAGGCTAAAAAACTGTGAGCTAGCTCCCACTAATTCAGCTCAGAGAGAACACTGCGAGTCATGGGCAATGCTCCCTCTAAGCTGTGTAGTCTTGTGTTCTTTCCCTCTCTGCGGTTTCTTGCCTCTCACAGAGCTAAGCGGAGGAGACTGGTCTGGGAGAAAGATCCCTCACTGGGGACAGTGAGTACAGGCAGAAGCCTGGCTTAAGAGCTGTAGGGCCTGAGGAGTAACAGTTCAGGAGTATTAGGTAGCTGCGTTAAGTTTGTGTTTCTTTTGGCCTTTCAACACTGTTATGTATTTTAAAGCACCTTTGCTTGTTTTCCCCTGCCCAGTACTGTAATAATAAACCCTTTCTGTTAAGTGTTTCTCTGCCTGGTCATCACGCTTACGTTTCTCGGCTACAAAGGGGCAATTTGAAGGGGCTTGGGAAGGTACCCTGGGACCTAAGTCCAGGGTGGTGGCAGCAGAAGGTGGCAACCCGCTGGGGTCATGACACTTGGACTCAGGGGTCTCTTCCCCAGCGTGGCCTCCATGGGTGCCAGGAAGGGTTACCAAGTACCTACCGCAAATCGGCGGGGCACACATGTTCCCCGGCCGGAACACTCCTCCCTGTAACACACCCACGCCGCACCATGCCGTCGCCAAGAAGTAACACCAGGCGACGCTCTGGCAATGGGGCTGGAAACTCGATGGTACCATCGAGTTTCCAGCCCCATTGCTAGAGCGTCGCCTGGTGTTACTTCTTGGCGACGGCATGGTGCGGCGTGGGTGTGTTACAGGGAGGAGTGTTCCGGCCGGGGAACATGTGTGCCCCGCCGATTTGCGGTAGGTACTTGGTAACCCTTCCTGGCACCCATGGAGGCCACGCTGGGGAAGAGACCCCTGAGTCCAAGTGTCATGACCCCAGCGGGTTGCCACCTTCTGCTGCCACCACCCTGGACTTAGGTCCCAGGGTACCTTCCCAAGCCCCTTCAAATTGCCCCTTTGTAGCCGAGAAACGTAAGCGTGATGACCAGGCAGAGAAACACTTAACAGAAAGGGTTTATTATTACAGTACTGGGCAGGGGAAAACAAGCAAAGGTGCTTTAAAATACATAACAGTGTTGAAAGGCCAAAAGAAACACAAACTTAACGCAGCTACCTAATACTCCTGAACTGTTACTCCTCAGGCCCTACAGCTCTTAAGCCAGGCTTCTGCCTGTACTCACTGTCCCCAGTGAGGGATCTTTCTCCCAGACCAGTCTCCTCCGCTTAGCTCTGTGAGAGGCAAGAAACCGCAGAGAGGGAAAGAACACAAGACTACACAGCTTAGAGGGAGCATTGCCCATGACTCGCAGTGTTCTCTCTGAGCTGAATTAGTGGGAGCTAGCTCACAGTTTTTTAGCCTCCAGCTCACAGATATTTGTCTCAGCTCAGGAGGGATGGCTCCGGAGCAAACTAATTGATGCAGCAGCCAAATCGCTCGCTCAGAACTTTCATGCCAGTAGCTCACAAAGTAGGATTTTTGCTCACAAGACTCCACAGCTTAGAGGGCACATTGCCCATGAGGCCCAGATGTGGCAGATAGTGTTCTCCTGAGTGAAGAGACTGCTCGGAAACCCTGTTCTGAGGCGTGCAGTTGGTGCACGGGTTGACGTAGGGAGGGGCCATCCTTTGTCCTGGGTTTCAACCACGATTGCAAGGAAAGAGTTCTGTTATTCTGAGATTCCTTTTGACTGCTAACTTGAGTGTTAGTCCTTGGTGTTCTCTTGCTTCTCTGAACACTTTCTGGTGGTATAAGCAGGAGCCAGAGCTTTTTTTGTAGAAAAAGCCCAGCAGGAACTCATTAGCATAATAGGCCACACCCAACAGCAGAAACATATTAGCATATTAGTCCACACCCCTGGACACATATCTCATTAGCATATTAGGCCAGACCCCCATGTTGCCAGAAGTGTGCTCATCCAGCCACACCCACCTTTTGTTTCTTATTCTGTTTGCTTTGTTGTCAAAACTCAGGGCTTTTTTTGTAGCAGGAACTTCTTTGCATGTTAGGCCACACACCACAAATGTAGCCAATCCTAATGAGTTTCTGCTGTTAGGTGTGACCTATTATGCTAATGAGTTCCTGCTAGGTGTGGCCAACTCGGGAGCCAGCTGGAACTCTGTTCCTGTGCGTTTCTGCCAAAAAAGTTTTGGGCAGGAACGCACAGGAACAGAGTCCCGCCTGGCTCCTGAGCTGGCCATGCCCAGCAGGAACTCATTAGCATAATAGGCCAAAGCTAACAGCAGAAACTCATTAGGACTGGCCTAACATGCAAAGAAGTTCCTGCTACAAAAAAAGCCCTGGGTTTTGACAGCAAAGTAAACAGAATAAGAAGCAAAAGGTGGGTGTGGCTGGAGGACCACACTTCTGGCAACATGGGGGGTGTGGCCTAATATGCTAATGAGCTGTGCTGTCCGGGGTGGGGCCTAATAGGCTAATGAGTGTCTACTGTTGGGTGTGGCCTGTTATGCTAATGAGTTCCTGCTGGGCTTTTTCTACAAAAAAAAGCCCTGGGTATAAGGGAAAAGAGCATAGCTGGTGATTTGACTGTTTGAATGGTGGCGGAAAGTCACAGCCAATGTGGCCCCCCCCAATGGGTTTTTCACACCAAGAGATGTTCAGTGGTGGTTTGCCATTGCCTGCCTCTGCGTAGTGACCCTGGGCTTCCTTGGTGGTCTTCAATCCAGACAGTGACCCGGGCTCACCCTGTGTAGCTTCAGAGGCACTTCAGGCTAGCCTGGGTTATTGAGGTCAGGGGCTTTGAATAGCCTGGTTCTGGGTTGTTGTTTTTTTTTAAATGCCCTGACCTGGATAGCCCAAGCTGGCTGAATCTTGTCCGATCTCAGAATTTCAGCATGGTCAACGCTGGTTAGTACCTGGATGGGAGACCTCCAGGGAACACCGGGGTGGCTACATAGAGAGGCAGGCAATGGCAAACTACTTCTGAACGTCTCTGGCCTTGAAATCCTCAACACGGGTCACCACAAGTTGGCTGCGACTGGATGGCAAAACTAACCAACCAACCTCCTGGTGTTCCTGTTGGTGAAGGGTCCGTGCATGTTGCAATATGTGTGAATGATTCAGGCATCAGGAACTTGTCTTATTCCCACCCCCAAGAGGTTTTGCTGGGATTCTTTGATTCAAGGTCGATGGTTGTATTGCAAACACAAGCGCCACACTTAGTAAAAGAAAAATATCTTTACTATAAAAACAAAATAAAACATGGGTAGGGTACTTTGGATAAAAAAAATAAAATAAAAGGTTACATACTTGCAGTTACTCTCAGTAATATATGCTAACAGCTACATCTTTCTATCTGTCTTGGCTTCTAGAAGAGAACTACCGCTTTGGTTCACACAAAGGGCCATAAACTTGTGAATACATGAATGCTAGATCAAAGCATTTCCACAAACAAGATGTTAGTTGACCAATACAAAGGTGAAAGGTCACTTCATTAGGGTAAACAACTCCCACAAACTTTCGCCGTTGAATACATTATGTAACCTAACATCCTGTTTCCTAACAAACAACATTTAACTCTGTAATGGCTGAAGTGTAAGCAACTTGGAATTCCAACAGGTTTGAACCACATTCAGGAATACCACCACAAATAGACCAGCACCTATGATAGCTCACTATAAAGGACCCATTCCAAGTCCTCTACGAAACATGAATTATTATTAAAAAATATATATCTTTCTCCATAGTTTTCTTCATACAAAAACATTACAAGGAGATACAGTTTCAAAAAGTGGAACACAAAAGCAATGTGGGTTTAAAGACACTATATATCCAGTCCAATATCTTGTGCCTTGGCACACAATTCCAAAATAAAGTCCAACAGTTTAAGAAGAAGAAAAGAAGAGATTGGATTTATACCCCACCCTTCACTCGGAGTCTCAGAGTGGCTTACAAACTCCTTTCCCTTCCCCTCCCCACAACAGACACCCTGTGAGGTAGGCGGGGCTGAGAGCGCGCTTGACAGAAACTGTTCTTTTTCAAGAACAGCTCTTATCAGAACTACGGCTTGCCCAAGGTCATCCAGCCCCGTGCAAGTGGAGGAGTGGGGAATCAAACCTGGTTCTCCCAGATTAGAGTCCATGCACTTAACCGCTGCACCAAACTTCCTGGCTTCTCTCCCTTAGCAATAGGCCACAGCAAACCTGTGAGGTAGACCAAACTCCCATGTTTTCTGATAGAAAGCACAGCTGTATAATTAACGTTCTGTTCTGGTGGGGCTTGTCGACCTTCCTTCTTTCTCCCGTTTCTCAAAAGGGCTTGGCCTGAGAAGCGAGTGCGACCCGTCTGTGGCAGCCCTTTCTCTTCCAACTTTGAGATCAGCAGCCTGGGGCCTACAGTATTCTTTCCAAGTTCTATGGCATTCTATGGATGAACAGGGGTCGTTTCGTAGAAAAAGAGCTAGGGGAACTCATTAGCATAACTAATTAGCATATGCCACACCCCCTGACATCACCGGAAGTGTGTCGTAAGGCCACACCCCCTGACATCACCAGAAGTGTGTCATAAGGCCACACACCCCGCCCCCAACGGTCCCGGCCACCGCCGCCGGCCTTGCAGCTCCACTGCCGAGCCCTATGAGGGGCCCGGC
>NW_015170417.1:25570-31479 GCF_001447785.1 Gekko japonicus
TTCTCCTGCCTCCTCCTGGCTGAATGAGGGCCGGAAGCGGGGCGGCCGGAAGCGGGGGGCGGGGCTTCGTCATGTGCCCCGCCCCCTGTACCTCACCCGGGGGAACTGCGATCCCCCGCGATCCCCCTCGAAATGACCTCTGTGGATGAAATACCTTCTCAGGTGTTTTTACATGTTTATTGACTTCATTTATAGTAATCGTTTATGGGAAAAACTTGGGAAGACAGATATAGGTAAAAGACTCTTAGCACTGATCCGTGAACTGTATTCTGGCACGTTTGCAAAGATCAGAGTGGGCACCTCTGGTTCCCTGACCAGAGAAATCCCTACAGTAAGAGGGGTAAAGCAGGGATGTGTGCTAGCTCCCTTATTTTTCAACTTATTTATCCTTTTCAACTTATTTATCAATGACATTGTAGAAAGACTGTCCGACCAGAAATGTGTTGCACCCTCACTTAATAATAATAATCAGAAGATCTCTCGACTGCTATATGCAGATGACATGGTCGTGATTCCCT
Source organism: Gekko japonicus (assembly GCF_001447785.1). NCBI lineage: Eukaryota > Metazoa > Chordata > Lepidosauria > Squamata > Gekkonidae > Gekko > Gekko japonicus. Next base: position 26,089 of record NW_015170417.1, read on the forward strand.
TAACCAGAGTGGGTCTGAGGAAGTCGCTGAATGGCCTTGGGGGACTATTGCTCTGAAGAAAATTTGAAAATGAATTACACCAAAACAAAAGTGATGGTCTTCCGTAAATGGCAAAAAACATTTTTCATGGTCCACACGTGGCACCCCAATTGAACAATGCAAAACCTACAAATATTTGGGCCTAACTTTCCATGAATCCTTGAACTGGAGTGCCCACGTAGCTTTAACAAAAACAGCAGCTCTCAAAACCGTAGGTGCATTAACGGGATTTTTCCACAATAAGGGTGGCCACCTCATAGGTCCTGCCATTAAGCTTTACAGTAGCAAGGTCATCCCCCAAATACTCTATGGTGTTGAAGTATGGGGGTGGCAAGATCAAACCAAGCTGGAAATAATCCAAAATAATCTTATGAGGCGCATTCTGGCGCTCCCACTGGGGACACCAGCAGCCCTGATGCGAGCTGAGCTTGGCTTACCCTCAATAAGGGCCCGTGCACATGTTATAATCTTGAAACTTTGGAAGAAACATCAGCTAGCCAATACTAGCACTTTTAGTAATTCTAGCTTCCATATTCTGCAAACTAACGACCCAGCCCATCTTAGCACACTATCCAACATCATTGCTAAAGACACAATTACGGACGACTTATTATCCCCTTCAGGTAACAACTTACATTTGCGGGACTGGGTCTACAATGAAGATACACTAATTGGCAGATCCCTAATCAGTCAACAGAAATTTGCACCACAATATCCAGCATTTAAAACAGACCACTCTAGAGCCTCCTATCTGGCTCTTATTTCAATATATAGCATAAGAAGGGCACTCACTGCTCTTCACTTTCAGACCATGCCATCTAAGCTTTTAAAAGGACGACACCTCAAAACCCCATATGATCAATGTATCTGTCTGTGCAGGATTTCGGTAGACGTTCTAACACATTACATTTTAGAATGCCCTCTGTATACTGGCCCCAGAATCCAATTTCTTAACCCAAAATTTGCACCACGATATCCGGCATTTAAAACAGACCACTCTAGAGCCTCCTTTCTGGCTCTTATTTCAATATATAGCATAGGAAGGGCACTCAGTGCTCTCCGCTTTCGGACCATGCCATCTGAGCTGTTAAAGGGACGACACCTCAAAAGCCCGTATGATCAACGTATCTGTCTGTGCGGGATTTCGGTAGAAGACCTAGGTAAAGGTTACCTTGCTCGAAAGCCAGTCGAATCCGACTCTAGGGTTGCGGTGCTCATCTCCGTTTCAAAGCCGAAGAGCCAGCGCTGTCCAAAGACGTTTCCGTGGTCATGTGGCCGGCATGACTAAACACCAAGGCGCACTGAATGCTGTTACCTTCCCACCGAAGTGGCACCTGTTTATCTACTTGCCATTTCTTGCTTTCGAACTGCTAGGTTGGCAGGAGCTGGATCTAGAGACAGGAGCTCACTCTGTCATGCGGCACCCTCGGGTCGCGAACTGCTGAACTACCGACCTTCCACAGCCTGCAGTTCAGCGTCTTAACCACTTGAGCCACGCAAGCTCCTAGAAGATCTAACACATTACATTTTAGAATGCCCTCTGTATACTGGCCCCAGAATCAAATTTCTTAACCCAGTCCTAACAACTTTACAATCCACATCAGGCATTGAAATAGTAACTTTTTTGCTCCCAGACGTCAATCCCACTGTCTCCTATAGAATGGCACTCTATGCTCATCCTGCAAGGAAAATTAGAGATAAGGTTATGGAATGACTGTACTTTCAGAATGTGCTATTTGAGAAACCTGATTTTAAAACTTATACTTCATCTGTATATTTTAATTTTCTTTTAGATGTATTGCCAATCTTTGTACTGTTTTTTTAATCTTTCATATTGTGATGGCCATTGGCCACATGCAATAAACTTTGAACGGAATGAACTTCATTTATTCCTCCCCTTTCTTCCAGATGGGGCCCCAGAGCTGCTTACAGAGCCAGTTTGGTGCAGTGGTTAAGTGCGCGGACTCTAATCTGGGAGAACTGGGCTTGATTCCCCACTCTTCTGCATGCAGCTGCTGGATGACCTTGGGCAAGTCGTAGTTCTGGCACAGCTGTTCTTGAAGAAAGAGCCGTTTCTGTCAAGAGCTCTCTCAGCCCCGCCTACCTCACGGGGTGTCTGTTGTGGGGAGGGGAAGGGAAAGGAGTCTGTAAGCCGCTCTGAGACTCCTTTGGGTAATGAAGGGCAGGGTATAAATCCAATCTCCTCCTCCTCCTCCATTTTGTCTTCACAACAAACCTGTGAGGTAGACTGGTCTGAGAGAGTCTGAGTCTGGCCCAGGGTCACCCAGCAGACTTCCGTAGCTAGTCAGGGGATTCAAACCTTGGGGGGGGGTCTCGAATCATAGTGGGACATTCAAACCACTACATGACGCTGGTACAGCTGTAGCCCCTCAGAGTGTGGGGTGATGTATCGGTGGGGTTGCTCTACAAGAGGGGTCGCTGAACTTGTTGAGCCCCCGCCGAAGTTTAAGAAAAGCAAGTAGGCACACCTGCAAAATGGCTGCCGTGGGGATGGAGTGTGGAGGGCAGGACTGGCTCGTAGGGCCGTAGCCAGTCGGGGGGATCCACTGTCAGTTGGGGATCCACTGTCAGTTGGGGAAGCAAGCCATGCTTGGGGAAGGGGTATTGGCAATGGTGTGGGGCCTTGGCAGGAAGTCGGGGGGACAGGCCCCCAAATCCCCCACTGTGGCTACAAGCCTTCTGGCTCTTTGATTGAGGGAGGGGATCCCGCTTGCATCCAGTGTCAAGAGAAAAGGAAAGGTTCTTTCCCTGTGTGGTCACAGAGAGAGGAGCGTGCCGACTACCGAGCTGAGAGACATCTCTGTGTTCAGCTGAGCGGTGGGATGGGACCCTGAGACAGCTACCTGGGCTTTGCTGATAGTCAGCTGGTCGGAAGCAGCCTGTTCCCCCTCCCCCCGTTTAATTTAAGACCCTTTGGATTATTTTATCCCCAAGATCTGAGAAGAGAGGGAGTGCCAAGAAGTACATCACCCGCAGGGAATCGCTGCCCTGCGGCATTGATGGCCCTTACCTTTGGACTCGCCCTCCATCTTCTGGGCTGAAGCGCATGTTTTAAAAGCCCTGATGTGTTTGGCTACGGAGCAACCTTGGCTGAAGGGTTCTCTGCATGCACCATAAAACTGCAGATAAGACCACTGCGGCCCAAACTGCTTCATGTCGGTGCTCTCAAGCTTTTTCCTGCCCCCAAGACTCGCAGGGATCTCTCCTGTGCCTTCCGCCAGTTTATCTCTTTGGGTGAAGAAGTCCTTCCTTTTATCCATTCTAACCCGACCGCTCAGCGATTTCATGGAGTGCCCACGAGTTCTTGTATTGGGAGAAAGGGAGAAAAGTACCTCTTTCTCTACCTGCTCTTTCCCATGCATAATCTTATAAACCTCGATCATGTCACCCCTCAGCCGTCGTTTCTCCAAGCTCTGGTACAAGTGTCATCGGGTTAGTTTTGATAAAAAGTTCCATGTGGATTGGGGTTCTTGGCTTTTGGGGTTTTCCTCTTGGACCAGTGCTGCTGTAAGATACTTTTTTGCTTCAATCTGATTCCGTTCCACAGGGTCCATAGCACAGAAATATTTTGCCGGGCACACGGCTGAGGCAAGAAAGTTTCCATCTAAACTGGCCTCCCCCACCCCCCATCACCAAGCACCTCCCTGCTTTTTCACTCTTCCAGTCTTCACTGACAAACAAGTGCCACAACCTCTCTTTGGATAATTCTCTTATTAGTCCCTTAAGTCGCCATCTGATTTTTAAACTTTGATCTGTTGTTGTGTTAATCCGTTTCTAACCCTTAGTCCATGAAATGTTTTTTAACTTGTTACCCACCCTGAGCCTTGCTGTACAGGGGAGGGCGGGCTAAAAGTCCGATAGATAAATAAATAATGGTCCAGTTCTGTCTGTGTATATTTGTGCCGGGGGGGGGGGCAGAGGGGAAACTAACCCTTTCCTGGCTTTGAAATTCATTGGTTTAACCAGAAGGTATTGCAGTGGCTCAAGTGGTTAAGCCGCTGAACTGCAGGCTGTGGAAGTAGCTCAGCAGTTCGAGACCCGGGTTGCCACATGACGGAGTGAGCTCCCGTCGCTAGTTCCAGCTCCTGCCAGCCTAGCAGTTCGAAAGCAAGAAATTGCAAGTAGATAAATAGGTACCACTTCGGTGGGAAGGTAACAGCGTTCCGTGCGCTTTGGTGTTTAGTCATGCCAGCCACATGACCACGGAAATGTCTTCGGACAGCGCTGGCTCTTCGGCTTTGAAACGGAGATGAGCACCGCAACCCTAGAGTCGGACTCGACTGGCTTTCGAGCAAGGGAAACCTTTACCTTTTACCTATTGCGTTTTTGCTCCTTACGCAACATGTCTCCGGAGTAATGTCACACTTCCAAGGCTTTGACCTGAAAAATATTGCTGAAGCGCAAACAATAAGAAAGCCCCTGTTGCCAAAGGCCCTCAGTGACGGGGGATCCGTGTCTGAAGAGGGGCTTAAGAGAGGAGAGCATCTAAAGGACAACTTGGTGATCCGGGGAAGTCAGCACGGATTTCTCCCCAAACAGGTCCTGCCAGACCAGCCTCCTTTCCTTCCTTGATCAAGTGGCAAGCTTACTGGACCGAGGGAATGCTGTTGACGTTGTCTACCTGGATTTCAGTAAAGCTTTTTTTTAAATTGACTCTTCTAAAAAGAAGAGAGTTTATTCTTTTTTCATATAAGAAAAAGGGAGGTATATAGTGGGATAAAGAAAATGTTGGGTGATATTATTATTAGTATGTTAGTCTTTTATTAGTAATACACAAATCTTCTTTTGGCTTCTTCTGCGAGTTGTCAACTTTCAGTAAAGCTTTTAACAGGGTTCCCCAAGATGTTCTGATGGGTAAACTAAAGGACAGTGGACTGGAATGTAGGATAGTAAGGTGGGTAGGGAACTGGTTGCACTCAGAGAGTAGTTGTTAATGAAATTTCATCTGAATGGAGGGGGGTGTGTCCGGTGGGGTGCCACAGGGCTTGGTTCTGGGCCCGGTACTTTTCAAACATAGCCTTGCTGTACACTGCATTGGTCAGGTCGCACCTGGAGCATTCCTGAGAAGGGTATTTCTGGTATTTCTGGCCACTGGTATTTCTGGCCACTGTGTGACACAGAGTGTTGGACTGGATGGGCCTTTGGCCTGATCCAACATTGGCGTCTCTTATGTTCTTATGTTCTTATCTTCAGCCCGAAACATTGGGTTTTTTTAAAAAAATAAGGACAGTATGGGACCATTTCTAATAGGTACTATGTTTCTAATAGGTACTATGTAAGCTCTTGGAGGATTGGCTACATTAGGGGTATGTCACCTAATATGCAAAGGAG
>NW_015170417.1:31566-44427 GCF_001447785.1 Gekko japonicus
AGGACGTCCTTCTTCACCCAAAGAGTGATTAACACTTGGAATTCACTGCCACAGGAAGTGGTGGGTGCTACAAGCATGGATGGCTTCAAAAGGGAATTAGATAAGCATATGGAGCAGAGGTCCATCAGTGGCTATTAGCCACAAGGTATAGCTAGGGGCTCTGGGGCAAGTGATGCTCTGTCTTCTTGGTGCTTGGGGGGGGTCAACAGTGGGAGGGCTTCTAATGTCCTGGCCCCACTGCTGGACCTCCTGATGGCACTGGTATTTCTGGCCACTGTGTGACACAGAGTGTTGGACTGGATGGGCCTTTGGCCTGATCCAACATTGGCGTCTCTTATGTTCTTATGTTCTTATCTTCAGCCCGAAACATTGGGTTTTTTTAAAAAAATAAGGACAGTATGGGACCATTTCTAATAGGTACTATGTTTCTAATAGGTACTATGTAAGCTCTTGGAGGATTGGCTACATTAGGGGTATGTCACCTAATATGCAAAGGAGCTCCTGCTACAAAAAAATAGCCCTGCCTGAAACACAGTGAAAGTGACAGTGGGAGGGAATGCAGAATGGGAGGCTGGGATGTGCTCTGAGACCAAGGCAAAATGCGGTTGCAGAAAGGGCCCATGTCTTCTAGCTCTGAGTAGCAATCATGTCGGACAACTAGATCTGAGTCCAGTAGTAACTTAAGTGACCAATGATTTTTTTTTTGCGGTATACGCTTTTGAAAGTCAGAGTCCCTTTGAGAGTCTCTGAGCTTTGACTCTCCAAACTTATGCCATGAAAATCTTTGTTGGCCTGGAAGGTGCTGCTGGACTCGTATCTAGTTGTCTGACTGCAGGCCAGCACAGCTACCCTTTGAAACTATAACTATGTTGGATGACTCCCTCTGCTCAGCTGGGGTCATAAAAACAGTTTCCCGTCCTATGTCATGTACAAAGTACAAAGACAACAAAACTGGGGCCAATATCAGTCCAATAATACACTCTTAAACATAAGTTGTGTATGCTAATACAATTACTTTTATACTTGATTATAGTCAGGGGTCGTTTCGTAGAAAAAGAGCTAGGGGAACTCATTAGCATAACTCATTAGCATATGCCACACCCCCTGACATCAGGGGCCCGGCGGTGGACCTGCAAGGCCGGTGGGAGTGCGAGGAAGCCCCGCCAAGGCCCTCCCTGGCCCCAGGCAGGCAGTGCGATCCCCCGCGTTCCCCCCCGAAATGACCTCTGATTATAGTATCTAAGTATACAAAATATTCACAGGGTATACAACCTAATCATACAATATCTTAATGTTATACAATAACACGGTAATACAACAAAATATCAATTGCTGCCAACAGCTAGAAGATACTAGTGGAATTCCAAAACATGTGCTGTTAACAGTCAAAAGAATGTAGAGCTTCTTGACAAAGCAGCCGGCTTATGCTTGGTTTAGTCTCTTAACTTCCTCAGAAGCAACTTAACTGGTATTGTGTATAAATTTTCTTTATGTTGTAATATTATTTTCCTGCTTTCTAAAGACTCTTCTCAAGAGTTGCTACATTTAAACCATATCTCATGTGGGACCTGTCCTTGATAGACTAAGCTTCGAAGCCAAAAAGGTCTCTCAAAGTACATACAGTGAACAGGCAGAGTGGGATCACGGCAAATGCCTCTGTCTTCCATTCATTGGATGGTCCATGTTGAATTTATGTGCCTCAAGAACCCTGCTTTCTTCAGTCACGGGCTCAGGGTTCTCTCTGCACGATTGAAAAAAGCAGTACATGCAGTTGTCAACACGTGCAGTTGTTGTGTATTTGTAAGCCTGGTACTGACCTTACTGTGGAGGTGCCTTCAGAATCCTTCCTCCGCCTTGATATGCATTCATCGCACATGCTTTGAACACTTAAAAGTCCTGTTTCTCTATTAATGCAGTGGTTGAGAGGAAGGGATGCTAACTAATTCACTCTCCTTGTTTTTAATTTATGTCTCCTGTAGGCTTTGAGTTGGAAGTGAAAGTGCACAAGTAAGCTATCGGGGAGCTCTGGGACTTGATAGGAATTCTTTATAGACCCCATATACCAGGGGTGGCCAAACTTGCTTAACGTAAGAGCCACATGGAATAAATGTCAGATGTTTGAGAGCCGCAAGACATGAGCAAATATTACACACACATTTTTATTGGAAAATATGCAAATATGCTTTTTATTAACATTAAATGGGACTGCCAAAATAAAAACAAAAGGGGCAAAACAGATATTGATAATGACAGGGCTATTTTTGGGCAGGAACGCACAGGAACGGAGTTCCGGCTGGCTCCTGAGTTGGCCACACCCAGCAGGAACTCATTAGCATAATAGGCCACACCCAACAGCAGAAACTCATTAGGATTGGCTACATTAGGGGTGTGTGGCCTAACATGCAAAGGAGTTCCTGCTACAAAAAAACCCTCTGGGTTTTGACAACAAGGTAAACAGAATAAGAAGCAAAAGGTGGGTATGGCTGGATGACCACACTTCTGGTAACATGGGGGTGTGGCCTAATATGCTAATGTGCTGTGCTGTTAAGGGTGTGTCCTAATAGGCTAATGAGTATCTGCTGTCGGGTGTGGCCTATTATGCTAATGAGTTCCTGCTGGGCTTTTTCTACAAAAAAAGCCCTGGATAATGATATTCCAATGATATTTATTTCATTGGAAAGTAAGAATGAAAGAATGAAAGAGGTGGAAAGAAAGAGAAAGAGAGAAACAAAGAAAGCAAATAGATGAGGAAGGGGGAAGGAAAGAAGAGAGAGAAAAAAGAAAGAAAGGTGGAAAGAAAGCAGATGGGGAGGGAGGGGGAAGGGAGAAAAAGAAGAAAGAAAAGAAAAACAAAGAAAGGAAATAGATCGGGAGGGAGGTGAGGAAGGAAGGAAGAGACAGAGAAAGAAAGAAACAAAGAGAGGAAATAGATGATGGAGGGGGAGGAAGGAAGGGAAAAAGAGAGAGAGAGAATAAAGAAGGAAGAAAAAGAAAGGTGGAAAGACAGCAAATAGATGGTGGAAGGAGGGAGGAAGGAGAAGAGAGAGAGAGAAAGAGACAGAGGTAGAAAGAAAGCAACTTTAACTTCAAATGAGATCAGGCTAGCCTGGGCCATCCAGGTCAGGGCAAAAGACGTACACAGATGGTTTGCCGTTCCCTGCCGCTGCATAGTGACCCTGGACTTCCTTGGTGATCTCCCACCCAAGTACTAACCAGAGCCAACTCTGCTTTGCTTCCAAGATCTGATGAGATCAGGCTAGTCTGAGCCATCCATGGGAGGATAAAAATTTGGCTCTTCAGGATCAGTGGTGTGATCTAGCCCCTGAAAATGCACAAACTGACGCTGGGAGGAGGAGGAGAAGATGGATTCATGGGCTAAATTTTTTGCCTTGATTGTAAAAACACACTGCTGTGCTTTCCACAGCCCTGAAGTAGCTGCATTTTGGAGGCAGAAGCAGCTTGTACGTTCATTTAATTGGTTTGCATGCATATGTATCTCGTAAAACAGCTTCTGGATCCTTCAGGGTGAATGGCAGCAGATGATTGGACGACGTCTATTGATTCTGAAGGGGGCTTCCGAATAATTAGTCTGTCAACTTCCCCCAAAGAAATCCCTCTTCTTTTTTACTTTCCTGGAGACACTGAAAGGCAAGCTTTTGTCCCAAAGTAGAATTTATTGCAAGGGAAGGGATGACAGATGCGTTGAGGAGGGAGAGGAAATTGCCAGAATGAACTCTTGCGCTTCTTATTTTTTCAGCTCATGCATTCATAGTAAAACTATTTCTCCGTAGTCGGCTATCTCTTTCTCAGATGGAGTTACAGAACAAGGATGAATTAAAGGGGAAGCGGTGCTCCCCGTATCAGATTGCAATCATTTTAAGACCAGCTGAACCACCGGGGCAATTTGTAAAGTTAGAGGATGCGCCGGCAGGCTGTCATGTCGAGTAGGCCGCTTTTTGGAGAACATGAAATATCATCCACACGCAAGTTGCCCGACTCTTATTTTCTTGTCCTTATCTGGGATTTGATGAAATGGGAACTTCTGAGACAATGGGAACTTCGCGAGGCCCGTTTCTTTAAAAAGTGAACTCTGAATTGAGCGCGGAAAATTGTTTTGCTGTTAGACGCATCCCAACCAAACAGGAAGTTATCAAATTATTCTTTTGGGGTGAAGGACTTGCGAATGGATCACTTCTCAAAAGTGCACAAACAGCTTTGCTTGAACTCTGTGTGAGCCACATACAACTTGGAGGGATGCGCCCGTCGAGAAGGCGGAATTCACCAGAGGCTTGGATTATGCTTTAAACCTTCAATCGCTGTTTTATGTAGAACAAGATAAAAGAGGTATTCTCAGGCATTGTCCTCTGTTTGATTATGAAAGAGACAATCTACCTCTCTCTCTTTTTTAAGGCCATGCTTTAGGTCAACAGTGTTATATATTGGTTTAGAGTAGGGGGCCCTCAATCCCCTTGAGCCTGGGGGCACATTCAGAATTCTGAGACGGTGTGGTGGGTGCAGTGCAAAATGGCTGCCACGGGAGGCAGAGCCATCCACAAAATGGCTGCCGCTGCTTAATTTCAGTCACACAGTGAAGATACTCGCGTGGTAGTGGCAGCAGCTGCCAAAGCAACGTTTAAAAAACATCCGCACAGCCAATCAAATCTCCAGTGGCCAATCAGTGCAAAAGCGCCACCCGGCCCCAACCACTTTCTAAAGACATGTGGGCACCATAAGTGGGCACCGTGACACTCACAGGCATCACGCTGGGGTCCCCTGATTTGGAAACTGGCATCCTGTTGCTGCCAGCATGGGAAAGATACTCGCGTGGTAGTGGCAGCAGCTGCCAAAGCAACGTTTAAAAAACATCCGCACAGCCAATCAAATCTCCAGTGGCCAATCAGTGCAAAAGCGCCACCCGGCCCCAACCACTTTCTAAAGACATGTGGGCACCATAAGTGGGCACCGTGACATTCACAGGCATCACGCTGGGGTCCCCTGGTTTGGAAACTGGCATCCTGTTGCTGCCAGCATGGGAGTTCACCCTTTCTCTAGGCTGCGTTTGTTTAAGTGGGCATTGAGGGCTGCTCTGTATTAGACATGTGCGAACCTGTTCAGGTGGGGGCTGTGGAGAAAAGGTACTGGCGGGAGGCACGGAGCCATCAAAGCGGCATTGGTTTACATTTTGCGGATGACTGGCAAACGGAGCCTGGGAAGGGGGCTCCAAGTCTCCGTGTTTGTGCCTGTTAAGGGCCATCAAGCTGTTCTCTGAAATGTCCCGTCTTTAACAGGTCTTGCAAACTGAGGGCCTTGTGTGGCTTCTTTGACTCAGTCAATCCATCCCATGTTGGGTCTTCCTTCTTTCCTGCTGCCTTCAAGTTATGAGTAAGGAAGGAAGGAAGGGAGGAGGGAAGGACGGAAGGAGGAAGGAAGAAGGAAGGAAGAAGGAAAGAAGGAAAGAAGGAAAGAAAATCAAATGCACAGTTGGCTCTAAAAACTTTGAGGTGTTTTTTTTAATCTTAAGATCCCCAAAACTTTGACTCTTTCTTGTCTAGTTTGGCCCCACCTTACATGGGGGGAGGACGGGTAAAAGGAAGTACTTCTTCACCCAAAGAGCGATGAACACGTGGAATTCACTGCCACAGGAAGTGGTGGCGGCTACAAGCATGGACGGCTTCAAAAGGGAATTGGATAAGCATATGGAGCAGAGGTCCATCAGTGGCTATTAGCCACAAGGTATAGATAGGGACTCTGGGGCAAGTGATGCTCTGTCTTCTTGGTGCTTGGGGGGGGGGTCAACAGTGTGGGAGCGCTTGTGGTGAGATTACGTAATTGTTGTACACAGCATCCCCCTACTTCCTGGCTGCCTCTCCTGGTTCATATTTAGATGGGTGACTGCCGAGGAAGGCCAGAATTGCACTGCGCAAAAGCATGCAATGGCCACCCACATTCTGAACGTCTCTTGTCTTGAAAATCCTATGGGGGTCGCCGGCCGTTTGTCCCCCATCCTTGTTGTGTACCAATAAAGCGTGCTATGCACTACGTCGTTGTTTGTCGTTCATCCACGCGGCAGCCCACTACACAATACCCAAATTCATGAATGTATTCATTTTATTTGCTGTGTTTTTGGATTGCCAAATCTGTTAGAGTCAAAATTGCAGTTGCTAAACGGCCCTTAATTCTTGCAGGTGTCGTATATTGGTCAAGATTGCACAGAGATCCCAGAATTCCTAGGAAGAAATTATGGCCATATCGCAAAGAGGCTGGATCTGAGCTTCAACTTATTAAGGTAGGTTGTGACTTTTCTTGAACACTGCTTTGCACCTGGTCCGTCAATTTCTACTTGCACAAGGGGATCTTGTCACATGGTTCATCCTCTTTCTGATTTACCGCAGATTAACAGTTTCTATATTTCGCATGAAAAACATTGTATTGAAACAGTGATTGTATGCAGGCAGTTTTTTTAAAAAATGTTCAGCGCTTTGTATGTTGAAGAAGAATGAACCGCTGATTCTCTCAGTCTCAGACATTTGTTTGCAGCAGAGTGGATGCTGAGGAACTTGGTTTTTCTTTTGCTAGGAGGAAGGCAGAATGAAAATGTGTTTGAGAAACAGATCGGGAATTCATAAGCGCTTCAAATCAGTTTGGTAAATTTCTTTCAGGTTGGGCCTGAGTTCAAAATCATTGTTAAATTATTTACATTCAGCTTCCCATTTTGAAACTTCTGTATATCCTGAACAAGCATGCATACTGTTTAATTGCTATAATAATTACAATATACTGAGCTGTAACTAAGCAGGACCTCTAATCGGCCGAGGTTTCAGAGAACATTTGTCACGCGTGGTATGCGTTTATGGTAACTTTTCCCTCTTCCTTCACTGATTTATTGTTGACTGTGATTTTAAGCCTTAGGATTGTAAATCAAAGAAAGCATGCTGTTTGGATTCATAAACGCTGAAAATCCTTTCCTAACTGGCAAATAATATAGAATTGCCAGATCCTCTTAATTAAGGATTGTAATCTATGGTTAATCCTCCACTAATATTTAAAGGTTCATCGAAAGGTACATGTTGATTATTGAACCTCTGTGATCATTTATTTGATCATGAAGTCAGACTTTTCCCTTACCCAAAAGCTACAGTTTTGCTGGATGTAGAATGGCAGCCATTTAGTTTTTCTAAGTCAAACTGTGCACCAGTTCTGTGACAGTTTTGAAGAAATGTTGACCAGATACCTTAATCTTCTGGATGATTTGTGTTGCGTGTCACAGGAGAATTTGAATTTGGATTGTGTGATATTAGGCTGGTGTACTCTCGAGTTTCAGGGTGAGATACTAGAATCTAGTAGGTGCCTAAGATCTGAGAGCTGTATTCTAAGTTGCAGTACTTCTTTGGTTTTGCCCACTGTTGTGTGAAGCCGGCAGGGAAGGTGCAACATTTGATACACTGGGGAATGAGGAGCCAGTAAGAAACCCTGCAACCGTTGTCGACTCGAGATCAAACACGCTCTGCAGTCTTGCCATGTCATTTAGACCTGTTTTGTGGAAGAACCCGTGGAATGAAAATAACCCTGTGAAATCTTCATTCCTGTTTATTGTAAGGCCAAGCTGGGCATCTCAGTCTTGTGCACACTGTGGGAGGCTGTGCAGGGGAACTCCGGTCTGAGCCCATCGATTTCAGTAAATCTTGACACATGTAACCCTGCGTAGGACTCCACTGCTAGAGTTCCAGTTGAACCGCAACAAAATACAATTAAAGGGTGTGTGTGGGGGGGAGCACATTTCTGAATTGTTTCCCTTCTCCACTGCTGTCTCATGCTTGGGTTTGTTCTGAAATATAAAAATACATGTGTGTGTGTGTACACACACACACACACACACACACACCCCTTTTACATACCGTTTTGGTTTCCTAATGAGCCAGTGGCTTTGACCAGCATCTGTACTGCATCTTGTTCCATTGCTGTGTTTTCAGATGACTTGAAGTCACACTGTGTTGCGACAATTAATTTTTTTTAATGACATGGACCCAGAACCTTGTTAGATGTTGATACCTTAAGGACTTGATTGCATTGCAGTCAGCAGACCACGTGCTTCTTGGTTCGCAGCGTGTTGAAATGGACAAACTGTCTTTTGAATGTATGATACCCAAAGACTGGTGGCAGTTGCTGTCGTCTAACATCAATTTCTCTATACAGGAATCCGGGAGCCCTGTCTTTTAGAACCGTTTTCGCCACATAAACGTTTTTTTGAATACTTTGTGATGAAAATGGAGAGTTACAGGAAATGGACTGAGTGCTGGATTCAGAGTTTGTGTCCCACCTGTCATGGTGGCCAAGGCATGTTCTACTCACAAGAGGGTCCTTTTAGTACTGAGTCCACTATGTTTCATCACAGTGTTAGCCGCCACCGGTATGATGGTTGGGTTTGTGCTTCTCCTCTGACTGGAATCCGCAACAAAATGCCCCCTTTATGGTCAGTTGCCAAAACAAAACTGGGGCCCTGGTCACACCGGCTGGAAAATGCGGGGGGGGGAAGCGTGGCTGTTTGCCCTGGAGCAAAATAACGTGCGGCTGCCCGATCAGACATCCCATCGAGGTCCCATGTGCTGCAAAGAAGCGGCACGGCGCAATCACACCAGCAATCGCTAGGCGCCGCTTCTGTAGCAATCGGGAATATTTTTTTTACCAAAAGGTGCGCATGCGCATGATTGTTTGTGCGCATCCTGTGCAGACTGGAAAAAAAAAGTAAACGGTTTGCGATGGGACTAGGACGGGACGCGATCAGACGCCCGCCCTTGCCCCGCATTGTTCGGAAACTAGTACCTCGTACTAGCCACGGGTTAGCCACGGGAGCACTACGCTTCCCAGATGTTGCGGTGTGATCGCGCCCGGAAAATCCGCCTGTCATCCATCTCTTTAGCACGGCAAATGCTCCGTGTGACCGGGGCCTGGGTAACAGTATGGAAACCTGTTTGAGTCCCCCCCAGTTGTCCTCAGTGGCTGAGCCCAATGGCATACTTAGGTATTGGTTCCTGGCTTAGTTGCAGGGGGTTGCCGGAAGATGAATGGGCTATTCATTTGCTGAGGCCCCCCCCATTTTTTGTTGTTGGGATAAGCTACATTTATCCTTTCTCCATAGTTGGAACAGAAGGTTCATTTATGACTACAGGAATCAGCCATGTCAGCAGCAATGTTCCCTCTAAGCTGTGGAGTCTTGTGAGCAAAAATTCTACTTTGTGAGCTACCGGCATTAAAGTTGTGAGCGAGCGATTTGGCTGCTGCATCAATCAGTTTGCTCTGGAGCCCTCCTTCCTGAGCTAAGACCAAAATGTGTGAGCCAGAGGCTAAAAAACTGTGAGCTGGCTCACCCTAACTCAGCTTAGAGGGAACACTGTGTGTCGCTGGCATTAAAGTGGTGAGCGACCGAGTTGGCTGCTGCATAAATCAGTTTGCTTTGGAGCCCTCCTTCCTGAGCGAAGGCAAAAATGTGTGAGCCGGAGGCTAAAAAACTGCGAGCTGGCTCACACTAACTCAGCTTAGAGGGAACACTGGTCAGCGGTGTCTTCGAGGGATCACGTTGACATTTCAGTGAGATCACTCTGCCACTCAAGAAATCCCACCACTGCTGTTTTGCCACGGTTGCCGTGGGTCCATAACTCCTCGCTCATCAGGTCTTATTTGGCAGCTAGCCACTTAAGGGCATTCCACTGCGCATTGAGCATAGTTGCACGTACAGCTGTGCCCCATTAGTCTCAATAAAGGCAGTGCAAATGATGAACAAAGACCTGACTGCTGGGCTACACCCCTGGGGCGTGACTCTTAGGGAGTTCTCCTGCCTGGCAGTGGGTAGGAGTCGTGAACAGGGATGTGTTTCCATGTAGCTCTTGCTCATTTCAGTGGAACCTGTGCAGGACAGCTCTTAGCTATTGACTCTGTATTGCTCCTGCTATAAGGACAGAGCACCAGTGTTATGCTAGGCTGTACAGAAGACCCAGAAGTTATACAGTATGAAGGCTTGAGTTGTATACAGTACAGAGATGAAGGAGAACCAGATATAGGCTGGCGAGTGAAGAATCAGTTGGTAGGGGAAACACTGTTAAGAGAGGCTAGGGTGGGTTGTGAAAGGAGGCACTGAAGAATTAGGTGGTGATGAGAGGAAAGCCGATCACAAGTGAAGCATAGAGTCACTGAGTTGGACGGGGTCATAGAGGCCACCTAGTCAACCCCTATTCAATGCAGGGTCAGCCGAGAGCATCCCTGACAAGTGTTTGTCCAGCTGCTGCTTGGAGATTGCCATGGGGGGGGGGAAGCTGATTTCCTAGGCAGCTGATTCCACTGCTCAACTACCCTTGCTGTTAAAAAATATATATATCTTACATTCTATTAGAGACGTCGGCCCAGTTTTGGATACTTAAATCCGGTGACTGGAGCTGTGAACGGGCAAGACAGATCTTTCTACAAACCTGAAAAGCGCCCCAGGTTTCTTTCTGCAAACCCGAAGAGGTTCCGGGTTTGCACGAAAAATGTGAATTCTAAAAATAATAATAATACGTGGGGTGGTTTTTAAAAAATGCGAAAATAAAAAAGGAGCGCCTGTAGCTTTAAGCAACAGGTTCCCAAATGGGTGTTGCTAGGCAGCCACAGTATTTCCAGGCTTGGCTCTGTCAGTAAGAGTCAGAGGTAGGGGCAGGGTCTTTCCAGGACTATTTTGGCCTTTGAGGGAGGAGTCGCTGGGGCCAGGTTGGGAAATCTGAGGAGGTTTTGTGGTGGAGGTTCAGGAGAGCAGGGCAGGGCTTGGGGAGGCCTCAGATGGACATAATACCATAGAACCAAGTGGGTAGATCTCTGTCATCTGGAGTTCATTTGTAATTCTGGGAGATCTCCAGGTCCCACCTGGGGGGTTGGCAGCCCTAGATCTGGAAGCCACCTCTGGGTGACTTGATACCACCTGACTTGCATGACTCAACTAGGCCTGGCTGCTTGCTACTTATGAACAGCCGCCGTCGTATGAAAGCCCGGGTGGTACAGCAGTTAGAGCTTCAGTGTAGTGCCAGGGAGACCCAGGTTCGAATCCACATCTTGCTGTGGGAGCAATTTTGGACAAGTCACATACTTTCAGGCTAACCTACATCACAGGGTTGTAGTGTGGATAAAAAAAGGTAAGGAGAATAATGTAAACTGTACGGTTACCACCCCACAAGTCCTTGAGGTTCTCTACCCAATGGCCAGCACCACACAACTGGGCCCCAGTTTTCCTAGGTAGAAGTTGGGGGGTGGGGGTGAGGAGAAGGAAAGCTTAAGACAGTGTCAGGTTCCCAGTCAAATCATTCTCCACACACACTTTCTTTAGTGAAAGGTTTATTTAGAGATTTGAGGTGCTCATGGGTCCAGACTCTTTGTCAGGACCGAGGTGCAAAAGTGGGAAAGCTTCATATAATCATAACTCCAAAATTCCATTCATACAAGTCAGCAAAACTACAAAGACCATGAAAGATATACGGTCAACAACTAGCCAAACACAGACTCTGCTTTAAGGACACTTCCTGTGTGAAAGATGTCTTCGAGGCGCCATGGAAGAGTTACCAAAGCTAGCCTCCCTAAATTCTACAGGCACTCACTCCCCCCCTCAGGAATGCAATGGCAGGCGAGGGCAAGCGATAAGGGTGCAGGAATAATTGCACTGGGGAGAAATACAACAGGTACAGTTGGTCAAATGCCCAAGTCTGACACTGGGTCCCACAGATCCCAGCCAAAATGGACCACAGCCAGGGGTCATTTCCTGCAGCGGAGCTCCGGCAGTAAAGAGCCCAGGGGGCAGGCACATGCAACAAGCCCCACCCCCTGCTCCCAGCAGCCCTCTGCAGGAATAGCAAAGGGGTTGGGTGCAGGGAGCAAACGGGATACAAAGAACATAATTACACGGGGGAGAAATACAACAGGTGCAGTTGGTCAAATGCCCAAGTCTGACAGACAGAGGGTCAGATAAATGTAGGTAGGCTGTTGGATGGGAAGGAGATAGGGTCGCGAACTGGAGGTGGAGCCTGTGGAAGTGGGTTTTGAGGAGAGGGTGGACCTCAGTGGGGTACAATGCTATAGACGCCACCCTCCAAAGCAGCCATTTCTTCCAGGGGAACTGGGGTTGCCAACCTCCTGGCAGGGGCAACTGCTCTCCAGATGACAGAGATCTGTTCCCCTGGAGAAAGTGGCTGCTTTGCAGGGTGGACTCACCTGGGCCCCAGGCTGCTTGCTACTCTTCATATAATACTCTTAATACTCTGCTATTTGCTTGAGGACACTCTAGCTCTGACTAAGATAGCCACACAGGTGCTTTTTGGACCAAAATTGGAAGATGTTTTAATTCAGCAGCTGTGCATTTGGCACCAGACACATGACTTTCATCTTTAGAGGCCTCACAAACATCTTTGCCTTGTGTCTATTGATCTTGCTGCTTAACATTCCTTTTTTTGGTCTAGTATTAACTTAATAGTTATCTTATTGTACTATGTATTATTGTTACGTGTACCTCAAACTGTTTGACCTCTGAAGAAGGCCCCCAATAGGGTGGAAAACACGTCAGGTCGTGTGTATTGGCCCTTGTGTTCAGGCCACTTGAACTTTGCAACAAGGTTTTTTCATTGGGCCCTTATTTGTTTTTAACTGTCTTTCTAATAAATACATGTGTTTTTGTATAATATAAATTTCAACTAGGTTTTTGATTTCAGTCTCCGATATCTCCAGTTGAAAGGGTCAGTTAGTAGGTGATGGGGAAAGCTTCTGCCTGAGACCCTGAAGAGCCATTGCCAGTCTGAGCAGATGATACTGACCAAGGGTCTCATTCAGTTTAAGGCAGCTTTGTGTGTTCAG
>NW_015170417.1:44638-59764 GCF_001447785.1 Gekko japonicus
AATCCTGAGAACACGCCAGCAGGGGAGGGTGATAACTTCTCTAGTCAAGGAAAAAGCTAACACTGTGGCAGAAAAACTCTGTTAAAGGAGTCCAGTTTCTTGACACAGTTAGAAGGGATCCGAGAGGTCACCCACTCCAACCCCCTTGCTCAGTGCGGGACTTAGTCAACTACAGCACCTCACTCTGCTTAAAAGAGCACATGCCTTTTAAAAATGTTTAAAAATAATTGAAAAAAAGCATTTAGAGGAGTAATTCCTGTGGGGCTTTGCCTTTAAAAAGGGGTCAGAGCCCCCCAAAGTCCCACCATAGCTATGGACCTGGTGTTCAGTTTCATCTGCTCTAAACCCAGGCTTGAAAGGATGTGACTCTCACAGCAGATTTGCCAGTCCTTGCTTTGTAAAACACTTGTGGTGAACGGGACCCTCTTTGCCCCCTTTTTACCCTTGTGTATGAATGTCCTAGCAAACGAACATCGTAGGTCTGAGAAAAGAACACTAACTCACAAAAGCTTGTGTGCCACAGTACATTTGTTAGACTTCGAGGTGCCCCGAGTCTCTTCATCTTGACTGCTCCAGACCATCTGGGTTACATCTCTTGAACATGGTCACTGATTGGTTAAGAAAGTGTGTTAGTAAAATGAGACTTTTCCAATCCTCTAAATATCTGCTACCAGAGGTCATTTCGGGGGGGATCGTGGGGGATCGCAGTTCCCCCCGGGTGAGGTGCGGGGGGGGCACATGACGAAGCCCCGCCCCCTGCTTCCGCGCCGGGCCCCTGATGTCAGGGGGTGTGGCATATGCTAATGAGTTATGCTAATGAGTTCCCCTAGCTCTTTTTCTACAAAATGACCCCTGTCTGGTACCCTATCTTAGATAAAATGGACATTGACACCTTTGATTGGGAAACTATATCTAAAGCCAAATACATGTTACTGGTATTTGGTTAGTCTAGATTTCCTAACCAAAACCCATTTTTTCATTTTTTATATAGACTTTTTATGCTATTATTCACAGTAGAATTGTTGACAAAGACACGCCAGTTTGTATTGTAGTTTTTTATAGTAAAAGAAAAAAAAGAAAAAAGAAGAAGGCGTGTTAGTAAAACATAGCTTTACGTCTAGTTCTTCTCATTTCCTGTGGACTTCTTATTGAGGTCTATGTGGTATTTGTTGGCCAAGTGAGACTCTGTGGCCTGGATCCTGAACATGCTAACTCAGTCACCAATATCCGATGAAAGCACCTTGTGAGTATCAGTATTTTGTAGAGTTTCTACAACTGAGCTGTAATAGTTTAGGAAATTTTTTTGTCATGGAAGTCTTTTTTAAATTTTATTTTAAAGTCACCTAGGAGCGATTGATCCACTTCTAATGCAACTTGCATTGTGAAGATATGAAGTCTCTGATTAATCATTTTGAGCAGGAAAAAAATGCAAGTTGAAATTACTGACAGAAGCTACATGTGGGCTCCTCAATTTAATTATTCCTGTGGAAATAAACAGATCTCATTCAGTGGAGAGTAGCTGAAATGAATTACATTGACAATCTCCTGACATATTTGCCTCGTAAAAAAAAATTAGGAGGGAAGAAGCAGCCCGACATGTTGAATGTTTTGATGAGCACCATGAAGAGAAAAACTATATATAGTACTGAGTAGTATAGCATAGGGTTGCCAACCTCCAGATGAGGCCTGGGGATTTCCTGGAATTACAGATAATCTTCAGACTAGAGAGATCAGTTCCACTGGAGAAAATGGCTGCTTTGGAGGGTGGACTCTGTGCAATTATACCATGCAGAGGTCATGCCCCTCCCCAAACCTCCAGGAATTTCCCAACCTGACGTTGGCAAACCTACAAAGCCTATGAAATTATATGTTCACCCTGCATTCAAGAGAAACAGTGTAATCCCGAGGAAGCCCATGTAACCGTTGAAACCCAAGAGAGGCAAGAACCGTCACTTAGTCGTACTTCTAATTATGTGTTCCTGAGCTGCTTTTGGTCTTGTGTGTCCCTTCAGCAGCACCTACACATCTTTTGAATTGGGGGGGGGTCTCAAAAACAGTTACTGAGGTGACGCTGGGAGTCTGCTGTCGAAAGGAGGGGGGAAGTGTGTGTGTTTGTGTGTGTGTGGGGGAAAGAATTCCCTCATTGGGTAGATCTTTCCATCCCTGCCACAGTTCAAGAACAGCAGATCTCAGTGAATGGAATCTGATTGGCAGCTGACAGAATGAGGTGGTGGTCTAAACCAAACAGCAAGAGACGGGCACTGAAACCAAGACAGGACGAGGGCACCACAGGTCTCCGTAGCAACCAGACATGGGACCACCATAGAGTCAATGGAAGGCAGTGCTGTGTTCTGTTTTGAAGAAACCACTCCTGGGCCTGGCCCAGCATGGCTCAGCTGTTAGTATACCAGAACACCCCTGATCTACCCACACATGGCGTTCTGGGCTGGCGGAGACATACATGCTCAATGTTTGCAGTATTCCTCTCATGGTCACTTTCAACCCTGGGTCCACTACAGTAAAGGCACATCTGTGGGCATCTGTGGGGTGGCACCCGCAGAAAGCCCTGCTCAGTTGAGCAATGTTGACATGGCGGGACATAGGTGGAGAAGTGGTCTTGCAGATAGGCCACGAGGCACTTTGAACACGATTGCCAGTACCGTGGACTGAGCTCGGTGACTTATGGGCCGCTAATGACGTGACTGCAGAATGGGGGCAGGATACATATGCTCCTCCTAGCTCCTGATTGGGGGGGGGTACGTTGTGCGGGAGAGTTGTAGCCTCCGTGCCTGGTTTGTGGAAATCCTGCTGGGGTCTCATTGGGTTGGCCATGGTGGGAAAAGCAGACTGGCGAGCTCTGCGGACCCGTGGCCTGATGCTTTAATGGACGTATGGCTTAAGATCAAATTCAGAGTCCAGTGTTGGCACCTTTAACACCAACAAAGTTTTGTTCGAAGTATAAGAACATAAGAACATAAGAGATGCCAATGTTGGATCAGGCCAAAGGCCCATCCAGCCCAACACTCTGTATCACACAGTGGCCAGAAATACCAGTGCCATCAGGAGGTCCACCAGTGGGGCCAGGACATTAGAAGCCCTCCCACTGTTGACCCCCCCCCGAGCACCAAGATGACAGAGCATCACTTGCCCCAGAGTCCCTATCTATACCTTGTGGCTAATAGCCACTGACGGACCTCTGCTCCATATGCTTATCTAATTCCCTTTTGAAGCCGTCCATACTTGTAGCCGCCACCACTTCCTGTGGCAGTGAATTCCAAGTGTTAATCACTCTTTGGGTGAAGAAGTACTTTCTTTTATCCGTTCTAACCCGACCGCTCAGCAATTTCATGGAGTGCCCACGAGTTCTTATATTGTGAGAAAGGGAGAAAAGTACCTCTTTCTCTACCTGCTCTTTCCCATGCATAATCTTATAAACCTCAATCATGTCACCCCTCAGTCGTCGTTTCTCCAAGCTAAAGAGCCCTAAGCGCCTTAACCTTTCCTCATAGGGAAAGTGTTCCAACCCTTTTATCATTCGAGTTGCCCTTTTCTGCACTTTTTCCAAAGCTATAATATCCTTTTTAAGGTGTGGTGACCAGAATTGCACACAGTATTCCAGATGAGGTCGCACCATTGATTTATATAGGGGCATTATGATATTGGCTGATCTGTTTTCAATACCCTTCCTAATAATCCCCAGCATAGCATTGGCCTTCTTTATTGCAGTCACACACTGTCTTGACATTTTCAGTGAGTTATCTACTAGAACTCCAAGATCTCTCTCTTGGTCAGTCTCTGCCAGTTCAGACCCCATCAATGTGTATTTATATTTAGGGTTTTTGGCTCCAATGTGCATCACCTTGCACTTGGCCACATTGAACCCCATTTGCCATGTTGACGCCCACTTGCCCATCCTGGACAGATCCCTTTGGAGTGCCTCACAATCCTCACTGGTTTTCACCACCCTGAACAACTTTGTATCATCCGCAAATTTATGAGCTTTCGTGTGCAAGGCACACTTTTTCACAGATGTACAAGAAAGTCATACTTTGAATAGAACTTTGTTGGTCTTAAAGGTGCCGCACTGCTTCAGACCAAGATGGCTGGCCAACTGGATATGGCTTAAGGTGTTTGTGCAGTGCAGCGCCTGCCATCCTAGCAACGGTAGAAAGCCAAGAGAGGGCACAACAGGAGAGAGAAAGTATTAGGGGAAAGTACGACATTCTCATTATATTCCTTAAGAGGAGTCTTCACGAGCTTTAATATGTAAGGGGGGGGGAATGCACTATTGTTGGAAACTTTTCTTTATGGGCACACTTATTAGGTACTGGGAATATTTTTGCCGTAATTGGGTAAGTCTTAATAGTAGCAATTGCATATTTATCAGTGTGAGAGGCTGTTATTAATGTAGCTGTCACGCACAAACACATTTCTGCATGAAATCCATTTAGTATGTGCATTATTCGGTCTCGAATGTCACCGGGACATCAAAGCCCCCCTTAGGCATAAGAGCCCCAGTGCCCTGCTGCGGCTGCAGAAAGGGCTTGATCAATAAATGTAACATGTTAATGCGGAGCAAATAGAATAAGAGATTTTCTTTGACAAGACATGAAAAATCACCTTGTGTCAGCTGGCATGGTGATGCCATTTCAGCAGAGACACTTGCAAACTTGATCTGACAAGTACGGCGGGAGGGGGATGACTGCTGGAAGGTGCTTTTTGTTTCAAACTTCTTTTTTGACCTGTCAGCCGTTGAAGGCGCCTGAATGGCCCCCTTTTTTTTTGTCATGTGAAAATTGTAGTCTTAGGCAGTTATGAAGCAGTTATCTCTTCTCAAATTGTGAATGCTGGGTGTTTAATTGATTCACTTAGCATTTGAAACTGTCACGCATTAATAATTGCTAAATCCTGTAGGTACTCTCTGATGTGTCATGCTTAAATGTGTAGTTATCAGAAAATTAATATCCTTAATGAACCAGCGCTTCAGACTAGCATTGCATGAAATTTCTCCTTTGCCCCTTTCATTTGCTAAAAGGTATACCAGCCAGTTTTCAAGAGTGAACCCCCCCCCCGCCCGGAGTCTGGTTGCATTCATTTTTGATGCCCGACAATTGCCAGATTTGCTTTGGGTACACAGTGTGCTAAATGACAAATACAGTAATTATACTGGAGTTAGTAATTAACATAATTATAGTCAATTATGACAAATACAGAGCAGAGCTAAATAAATGAGAGGGGGGAGAAATTAGTTAGCTAATTGATTTATCTTGTTCTGTTTCTTGCAACTGGCAGTTGTACCCTCTTTTTTTCCCCTGGGAAATTGACATTTACAAATGGTGCATTTTGTTTCGAAGCCATTGGTTTTGGGTGTTTTTTTTTGGCACCCTGAACTACATGATTTGGGGGGGGGAGATTGGATCTAAGCAGTGAAAGGAACCCCCCCTCCCTCCCCTGTTTAAACTTTATTTTGGAGAAAACTGACTCATCTAACTTGGGGCACGTGATCAGTTCCGTTTAATAACCCAGAGCAGATTTATCTTGGCTTTTTCGTACTTACAGCTTGTGTGTATATTGCTAATTTGTTGTAATTGTTTAACAGTGGCAGTTTGGGGGATGGGCTGTTCACATAGAAACCAGGTGTCTTTGGGCTTCACTTTGGACACAGAGTAGTTGAAGAAATATTAGAATTTAGTCCCGTGTTCTAAACATCAGTGATACAAGAGGCTCGTCTAACGTCCGTTGCTCAAATGAAAAGCTCTTCTGATGACGACTGGTAATGTTACATCTGTGTAGCATTACATTTGTTTCTTCTGGAAATGCCTCCCTCTTACATGGCCTTTATATGATCTGCGCCGGGGAAATGCCAGGAGGTTTTGGGGGTGGCGCCTGGGGAGGGTGGAATCTCAGGAGGAAGTGACATTGCTTCTGGACTACACTGTAGGAATGTCCCCTCATCTCTATGGTTAAGGACCATATTGATAGGTGGAGATTCCTACATTCCTACGAAATGTATCCCCTCTCCCTGTTCTTGGTGTATAAAATTTCTCTCCCCTCTTTCTGGATTATTGTTCAGGTATTCAAACTGAATGCAGGACTGGCTTTCAAGACTAATGTTTTTAATCTTTTTTTAAAAAAAATCAGATTGTGTGTTTTCATGTAAGTCTGTGCAGATGGTATTGTGAGCATCCACAATCGTCAGTTGACCTGATTTAGACGGTTGGCGTTAAATGTAGGGTTGCCAACCTCCAGGTGGGGCCTGGAGATCTCTTAGAATTACAGCTGGTTTCTAGACGGGCAGCCGTGCTGGCCTGAAGCAACAGGACAAATGTTGAGTCCAGTCAGGCACCTGCAAGACCAACAAAGGTTTATTCAAGGTATGAAGAAGAAGAAGAAGAGATTGGATTTATACCCCGCCCTTCACTTGGAGTCTCAGAGCGGCTTACAAACTCCTTTCCCTCCCCCTCCCCACAACAGACACCCTGTGAGGTCGGTGGGGCTGAGAGAGCTCTGACAGAAACTGCTCTTTTTCAAGGACAGCTCTTATCAGAGCTATGGCTTGCCCAAGGTCATCCAGCCAGGTGCGAGTGGAGGAGTGGGGAATCAAACCCAGTTCTCCCAGATGAGAGTCCGCACACTTAACCACTACACCAAACGGGCTCTACACGAAAGCTCATACTCTGAATAAACCTTTGTTGGTCTTACAGGTGCCGCTAGGTGGTAAATTTGTTCAGCGGTTTTCTAGACTTCAGAAATCAGTTCCCCCGCAGAAAAATGCTGCTATGGAGGGTGGACTTGGTGGCATTGCACCCTGCCTCCCGAGGCCCCACGCCTAAATCTCTAGTAATTACTTCACCCAACATTGGCAACGCTAATGGAAAGGGCTATGTGCCGTTTTCTGCACATGTTCAGAGGCTGAGCAGCTCCCCCCTTCCTACGTGTAAGGGACTGTCTGAAGCAGCACTTTCGTGAGGGGCGACCGGGCTCCCATTCCCCCAGTCTTGGCAAAGGGTAAGCGATTGGCTGGAAGAGGATGGCAACCAAGCTGTGGAGTCTTGTGAGCAAAAGTCCTACTTTATGAGTGACTGGCATTAAAGTTGTGAGCGAGCGAGTTGGCTGCTGCATAAGTTAGTTTGCTCTAAAGCCATCCTTCCTGAGCTAACACAAAAATGTGTGAGCCGGAGGCTAAAAAACTGTGAGCTGGCTCACACTAACTCAGCTTAGAGGGAACACTGAATTGGCAACCAGAGCGCTTTTCTTCTGCCCTGCTTTGGACCTCTCTCCTCAGGGCTGTGGGGCCCCTCTGAAGCACCACGGAAATGAGGAGGGAGTAAATGACCTTATTGTGGCCAATTCAGCTGCACGCTTCCCTCCGGCTTCCCGTCTCCTTTGTGCCCCAGCCCTGCTTGTGTGCGTCCTCCTCGGCAGAGCCTCCCTTACCCTTTACAAATTGGTGCCCAATACTGTCACACGGGCAAAACTCCTTCCCAGCAGAGAAATTGGGGGAACCTGATTCTCATGACAACATCAAAGACCAGTGCCTCCCCACCCCCCCACCGACCGAGGAGCCAGTGTGTCAGATCAGACATGCATATATAGTAATTACCCTGTCATCCAGGTCATAGTTAATGCAGATTTGTAACTCCAGTTTTCGGGCTCTTTTCAGGGATGGAGAGACTGACAACCGGGAGAGGTTTGTGCCTGGATTTTTGTGGCTTGTTTCCATTACGTGGTCAATCAGTGGCTGAGCAGTAATTTTGTGTTCTGGCTGTCCTTATTTCAATTTTATGTTGGCAGTGCTGAGAAAGCCGCTCTGGTTTTGCAAGAGTCTCTGCCAATGTGACGAACCCTTCTTGTGTGCCTACGGGGGGGTGGGGGTGGACTCGACTCTGGAAAACTGGGTTTGAGTCTCTACTTCTCCAAAGGAGCCTGTTCTTTTTCTGAACCCATCACCAGAAGAAATGCTTGGAAAACCGTATTTAGGGAATGAGAAGTCTTCGAGGCTCATCAACTTGGACTAGAACAGGCTTAGAAGTTCGAGTCCATTGGCACCTTTAACACCAACAGAGTTTTATTCAAGGTATATAAGCATTTTGTGTGAATGCACAAGCTTGTACCTTGACTGGGATATAAGACGAAGATCTCCATTCCTCCTTTTATCTAAGGAAGGGAGCTTTGACTCTGGGAAGCTTATCATCAGACACTCTTCTTGATTTGTAAGGTGCTGCTGGACTCAGATTGAACTAGTCTTTAAACTGCGGCAAGACTGTTTCTTTGGCGGCGGCGGCCCAACACCAGCTACCCTCTGCAACTTGCATTTAGAAAGGGGTTGATTTTCTTAGCCGCTTTTCTCCCTTGCAGAACTTGAGGTGGCTTAAAGGTAAAGGTTCCCTTGCTCAAAAGTCAGTCGAGACCGACTCTAGGGTTGCGGTGCTCATCTCCGTTTCAAAGCCAAAGAGCCAGCGCTGTCCGAAGACACTTCCGTGGTCATGTGGTCGCCATGACTAAACACCAAGGCGCACAGAACGCTGTTACCTTCCCACTGAAGCAGTACCTATTTATCTACTTGCAATGTCTTGCTTTCGAACGGCTAGGTTGGCAGGAGCTGGAACTAGAGACAGGAGCTCACTCCGTCATGCGGCAACTCGGGTCTCGAACTGCTGAACTACTGACCTTCCACAGCCTGCAGTTCAGCATCTTAACCACTTGAGCCACCGCAGCTCCTGAGGTGGCTTACAATGTAAATAAAACGATTATTATTAACATAATAGAAACAACAACAGTGATAAAAGCCATGAAAGCCACGGTGTTAAGTGCACATGTATGTGTGCTTTGGATCTAGGGAGTAAAGTTGATGAGTGAGTGGGAGTTCCATGGCTGGTTTTTTTGTTCTAAGAACAGTAATGCTTAAAACATCTGGTGTCGCCGGCAATGTTCCCTCTAAGCTGTGGAGTCTTGTGAGCAAAAATTCTACTTTGTGAGCTACTTGCATTAAAGTTGTGAGCGAGCGATTTGGCTGCTGCATAAATTCGTTTGCTCTGGAGCCATCCCTTCCTGAGCCGAGACAAAAATGTGTGAGCCGGAGGCTAAAAAACTGTGAGCTAGCTCACACTCACTCAGCTTAGAGGGAACACTGGTCGCCGGTAGAGATGAGGGCCATGGTGCTGGAGGGATCCTGTACTGTTTTTCTAATGCAGGGGGTTCCCATTGTGGTGCCCTTGTTTACCATGAGCCAGTTTGGTATAGTGGTTAGGAACTCAGACTCTAATCTGGGAGAACCGGGTTTGATTCCCCACTCCTCCACTTGCAGCTGCTGGTGTGACCTTGGGTCAGTCATAAGTTCTCTCAGAGCTGTTCTCTCACGAGCAGTTCTCGAAAGGGCTCTGTAATGATTCCTTGGGTTTTTTTGTGTGTGTCTCTTTAAAAGTTTGGTTGCATGGCTGTGGTAGATAGACTAGAGTGGTTGAGAAAGGCAAGTGTGGTATGATTGGTAGTTGACAGAGAGGGGGAGGGGTTTTGGAAGTGAATCTGGTTGGATGAGTATGTGAGACAGTCAGGAGTGACCGTTACAAGTTGGCAGTTGATGTAGATAGTGAGTTCTGTGTTGAAGCAGTTAGAAGCTGACAGCTGCAGTTGTTCAGTGAGAAAGAGAAAGAGAGCTGAAAGCTGAGTGTATAGGAAAAAGTAAAGTAAAGTTTAAGTGAAGAAAAGTTAAAGGAAAGTCTAAGTGTCATAACAAACTGGAGTGAAACAGTGAACATATATGGAACTGAGATAAACAAGTGTTACAAAGTTATATGAAAGGATCCTTGTCAGTGAGGGAGAAGATTGTGTGTGATACCAAAGCAATTGTTCATCATTTACACATTACTAGTTACATTGTACCACCCTCTTATTTAGTAGTTATTTCAATAAATCCTATTTTATCCAAGTTTATACCAACTCTGTATGAAATACTTCCCAGGACCACATAGTTCCTCGTAAGCCTTAAACTCGGTCTACCAAACTAGTAAGAGCAAAAGTAAAAGCATAAAGGTTTGGAAATCCTTAAAATTTCCTGGTGGCAGCAGAATCTACCCTGTTAAACAAAATAAAGAGAACTTTTAAAGTGAAATAAGGAGGACGTCACAGACTCTTTCAGCCCTGCCTACCTCACAGGGTGTCTGGTGTGGGGAGGAGAAGGGAAAGGAGATTGTAAGTCGCTCTGAGACTCCTGAGTGAAGGGCGGGGTATAAATCCAATCTCTACTTCTGATACCTGAACACTGTGCAGGTTTTTTTTAACAACACTGCTTTGATAGCAGCTGCCACCACAGCCCAAAGATCTTCAATGAGTGACTGAAGGTAAGCTTTGGCAGCCATTTTGTGGCTATGCTTATCACTTGGGTCAGAATTCTAAAGGCTCAAAAAGGTTGGGGGCTCCTGTTCTAGGCACAGAGCACTGGGGGAGCAGGGGGGGTAGCTATGAATTTCCTGTATTGTGCGGCTAGCAACCAGGCAGCACTTTGCACACAGAAGGACGTCAACAGTCAGTCATTGAAGAAGGACGAACTTCCCCAGAGCTAGTCATTCATTTCGAACTCTCTTTTCTGCCCGGTTTATTCATTCTCCTGTGAAGTTTCTGAAATTATGCATTGAACTGGAAAGAGTTTATTATGAAAAGGTCTCGTGATGTTTGGATTCAGAACTGAGACCGTTGTTTGATAAAGAGAGTTCGAAACGAACGATTAGCTCTGGGGAAGTTCGTCCTTCTTCAATGACTGTCTGTTGACGTCCTTCTGTGAAAAGAATAAACACCATGAAGTGACTATATATTATGTACAACATCTGTGAGGTTATCATCTTTGCACTGTTACAGTAATTCTTTTGTATACTAATATTGTCATACTGCTGCCCCTTGTTTTTTGCTGTTTTTTTTTTTGTTGCTCTGACAGGGAGCAGCCAGATATCCTACAAGCATCCCACGAAGGCAAGAGCCTTCTCTCTCTGCTTGTCCCACAGCATTAAGTATTTGGAGCCATCCCCCGCGAATGGCAGACGCATCCTCGGGTCGCTCCCGAGGGCGTCTCGCCCGCCCGCGGTGGAGGAGGGAATCCGCGTGAGCGGAGACCCGAACAAGCACCTCAGGAAGAGAGGAGCTCGGATCCGGGGCGCTTTAGGGCGCACTAGGGGGGAGTCTCTCTTTCGGCCGAGAGGTCGGAGACTGAGGCTCCCGCCATGCCCTGCCCCAACGGACCTTGCTGCGTGAGCGACCCCGTTCCACGGGGTTTAGCGGAGCCACCAGACGTCACCGAGTGATAAAGCGATCATCCGAAAAAAAAAGAGAAAAAGAAAAGATCGGCTTAACTGTGAGTTGTCAAAATGCAAAGAAAAAGAACTAAAAACGTTTCCCCCCCCCCAGCGGAAAAGGCGAGGAGGTTAACCCTCTATTTGTACAAGCGAAAAAGAAAAGGAGGGGGGGAATGGACTGAACGGATAGTGATGTTTTCCTTTGATGTATTTGAAACAAAGCGAGAAAAAGTTTTGTCTCTCTGGAGCACACTTTAAGAACTTTCTAAAAGTAAACAAAAAAAAAAAAAGTGTGAGAGCCGGCTGTTTAATGTTTGGACTGTTTATGGCTGTGAATCCGACGGGAGTTTTGTAAAACGGAAAAGTTTGAACTGTGACAGCGAGGAGTGCCTGACAAGCGCTTATATAAGTCAACAGTTGCGAGGAGGACCCGGCAGAGAGTTTGGGAGCGGATACAAAAGCGAAAATGAAATTAATACCATTCTCAAAGCGGGGGACCTTCGGAAATGGCATGAAAGGAAGAGGATTTATAGTGCATGAACTGAGAGTGTTAGCAGCAACCCAAAGGACGATCGAACAAGTCGGAAGGAGAAGATAACAGAGGAAGCTCCTTCACGTCAGCGACAGTAAAAGTACCCAGCACGCAAAGAAGCGGTTCTGAATGCGCCCAGAAGAGACTTTTTTATTAACAGAAATTCAAAGGAACATTACTAACATACTAACAGAGAATTACATGTGACCGGACCAAGAAAAGAAGTTTGACAGCACACAGAAGAAGCCCAAGAAGATTAATTGGACATTATTAACAGTTTAATTTACCAGTTTATATATCACTCAGCTTTCTCTTTCTCCCACTGTCTTCCCTTCCCACTTCTTCTTTTAAGCGAAATACCTCCCCTTTTTAGGGGAGTCAATAAAATCTTTATTTTAAAAAAAAAAGTATTTGGAGCCATCCCTGCCTCTGTTCATGGAGGTTCTATTAAGGGGTCATGGCTAAGAGTCGTGAATGGAGTCGTCCTCCGTGCACGTGGCTACTTCTGTCAGTGGGCTCTTCCCCAACATGGTGCTCATGGGCGCCATAGCACCCGCCAGTAGTTCCCTCGGCGACCAGTGAGCTTTTCAGAAAGTGGGCGGGGCCCTTGTAAGGCAGGGCTTGTTGTTGGTTGCCTTCATTCGAATGAATGGGTTTTCTGCGGCTGAAGCAAGAGGCAGCCATTGGAGGATCTGGTAAGTACCTGGGCTTTGCTTACTCAGTGTGTGTTTCCAGGACCCCTTCAGGCTTTCTTTCTTCCCAGGGACTGCAAGGAGGGAGGTATTCCACTTGGCTCTGCGTCCCGTGGCAGCCATTTTGGCCTCAGCTCCACCACACACGACAGCCATGACAGGGCGGCGCTCTCCGTTGGCTCTCAAAATAGAAACCATGTCCTCAGGCTCAAAAGGCTTCAGCTGTCGATTCTTGTTTTATGCAGGCTCTAAGGCACTGAGTTGCGTTGGCCTGTCTCCTGCTCACGTTCCGCTCCATAGTGTTTGCTCATACAGTGTGCACCGTGGAAGGAATCGCACCCACTCCAGGCCGGGCTGTGCCACCGGACCTCTTTCTGTGGCACTGCGGCTCTTTCCCCTTTCAGTCTGCGTGGCGGCAAGCGAAAGAGTTAAGCTGAGCAGCCGGCAACCACTTTCGGCTTTTTATACTTTGCGGCTCCAACCTTTTAAGCTTTACCTACATTTTACCTGCGACTGGCAAATCGTTTTGCATTTTAATGACAAATCAAGCACGCTAACTTGCATTTGAAACGAAAGTGCCTTAAATGTCTCTGGCTGTCAGAATGAGATGTTAGGAGCTTGATGAGAAGGGAACAAAGAAGACATAGTATGGAGCTGAGATACAGTGGGAAATGAAATAAAACCGTGTATGGCCTGTCAGCGGTGTCAGTTGATATTCCTATCTAAAGCACATTATAGTATTACTTTGCAGCTCATAGCATACTCATCTGTCTTTTTTAATTCATCACTTTTGAGCCCACATCTTTTAAGTCCCATGTGTCAACAGTGGGAGAAATCTGTTAATTGACAAATGAGTGTCAGAAATGTGCATTGGTGCCTTTATATCAGAGGCAGGTACTCTGTTGTTTTTTTCCCCTTTGTCGGCTCTATTATTGGCAGAAGCCAGCGGAAGACATCTGTCTTTGCCAGAATGAAAGATGACAGCCAGAGAAAGCCTGTCATTGTCTTAGAGCATGCTCATTCTGCTGAGATGCTGGAGCACGATAAAATGTCAGTTTAAAAGAATATGAAAAACTATCTCAAGGAAGTCCTTAAATTACGAGGAAAAAGGGGGTCTGGGAATTGGTGCCAGAATTGAAATTTGAATGTTTCATCTTGCATCCATCACGTCTATTTAATATATGTATATATATATATTTCCCCCTGAATAACTGGATCAGTTTATAAGGCGTTTAGGAAAATGTTATGTCGCGTTGGTGTAATTAGCTTTATAAGATGGGACTAGGGTGGGGTGGGAAATACCTCTGCAGAATCGGATTCCCTATTTATTACCAGCTCATTGATTATCTAGCAGGTAGAGAAACCATCCCGGTACGAAGGAGCTTCACAGCGTGCTTCTCTTCTGTTTGATTTGCATCTGTTTTTGAAAGGCTGAAATTGCGGCTTCGCCAATTTCTCGTCCTTATTATATCCTTGTGGTAGATTGATGAATAATATAATGAACTAAAAAACAGCAACACAACCTGAATCAGTTGTAGGTCAATAAGACAATTAATGTGTGGGGGGGGAAGGGATAAATTAGGTTTCCTTCAGTACATGGTGGCTATAAAAATATGTGACGTTGGCTGGCATTACTGAATGGTTTGTAGCGGAATGAAGGAAAACCTGGTCCTAGGAAAAAGTGGATGGCTGATTCCGGAAGAAGGTAGGAGGAAGCAACACCCCACCCGGAGGAGGATAGAACTAAGACTGGGTGTCTCTTGGTTAAAGGAAAAAGTGGTGGCATTATTGATACAGTTGGTACGGGCGCTTTTAAATATCTATAGTCTGGAATGAACTGATTCATAGGAATTTGCACGGTTTTATAGGAGGCTATCGATGCTGGCATCACGGAATGAACTGGAAATATTTCCCCCTTGCATATGGTGTTTGGCTGAGAATTCTCTCCCCAAGGAACACTGTTGTTGAATGTTAATTCCATTTGTACTTTAAAAAAAAAAAAATCTGTGTGCTACTTTGCGAGCCTGATTCTTGCTGCAAACCAGGATAAAAATATCAAGTCAATGTTAATTCCATTTGTACTTAAAAACAAATTCTGTCTGCTACTTTGCGAGCCTGATTCTTGCCGAAAAGCAGGATAGAAACATCAAATTAATTTTAATTCCATTTGCACTTAAAAAAAATTCTGTCTGCTACTTTGCGAGCCTGATTCTTGCTGAAAAGCAGGATAAAAATATCGAATGAGTGGCGGGGTGGCCCACCTTAGATTGAGGAGCAGGATTTGGCTTTATGTAGTTTGAAAGTAGTAAACAATCCACTTGAGTGGCAGTTTGAACAATATGATTTGCAAATAAATACACGTCTTACAAAGAAATGAAATGCAGTTCCTGTCACTTTTTTTATATGTAAGAAAGGAAGCCCTTGTTGGAGGGCATTAATGTAATAACAGAGTTTAAACTGTGGTTCATTCCATTTGGTTGAGGGTTGTTTTTTTTTTTTTGGTTATGAAACAGGGATTGGGTTCCAGCAGACAGCTAAACTAGAAAAGTCTGGGGAGTGTGTGTGTGAGGGGAGAGGGAATCTCGGGTCTGCTGCAGATTTTGCAAGTTTCCTGTGG
>NW_015170417.1:59813-60402 GCF_001447785.1 Gekko japonicus
GTACGCAAATGCATCTCTTTCTATTGCATGGAGCGGTGGAGGTTCTGGCTTGTAAGTCAAACTGATGTTTATGTGTAGCATAATGTACTTTTAACTTGCAGATCCGTCCTTATGCTGCCCAGATGAAAGTGACTATTAATTCAACTGTTAATGTTATGAGCAAGACGATCCTCGCTCGGGTTTGCGTTCATAATCTTAAAGAAAAAAAATTCTGAGCAATTTTTATAAGTGTTAGAAGCTACTTTCCCCCCATCACTTTGTTGGATGTTCCAGCGCACACTCAGAGGTCAAACGGTCGAGCCGAGTGAGTTGAAAAGATTTAGACTGCACCTTCCTGTAATCTTAGTAGGCCAAGGGTGAGCCACCAGAAACTGCCAATTTATAGAATTGTACACGAAATTGCAAGTAGATAAATAGGTACCACTTCGGTGGGAAGGTAACAGTGTTCCGTGCGCCTTGGTGTTTAGTCATGCCGGCCACATGACCACGGAAACGTCTTTGGACAGCGCCGGCTCTTCTGGGGCCCACCCCTCTGTCCTGACCACAGCACTGCTTTTGAAACCCCCCCCCCCAGTGCCCAACTGTTTCT
>NW_015170417.1:60423-70411 GCF_001447785.1 Gekko japonicus
TTATGTTATAAGGCATGGGGTTTGGTTGATCTGCTATAGCTATAACATTTATTGTTTTTATTGTTTGCTGGCTTTATGTTCTGAGCCGCCCCGAGCCCATTCTTGGGGGTAGGGTGGGTATGAATTAAATAAATAAACGAACAAATAAACTCTGTGAGGTCGGTTCGGCGTATATGTGTGTGTGTGTGTGTGATTGGCCCGAGGTCACCCCGTCAGCCTCCTAGCCAAGTGTGGCTCTGAACATGGGTCTCCCAGATCCGGTTCGCTCCCTCTAAGCCCCAGGTGCCACCGCACTTGAGACTCTGAAATTCCAAACAGTTAATGTGTGGGTGGGGAACTTGCAGGCCACCCCCCTCCCACCAGGCTGTATGTGGAGAGTCACGGGCAGGAAGACGCCAGGAAGAAGGTTACAGATGGGTAGAAGAAAGCGAAGAGAGAGAACAAGAATGTTCCCTCTAACCCCCCCCCCCATCCTGAGCAGGATAGAACTGCTGTAATCTTCAAATGCTCAACCTTGCCGTGTTTCCCGTGTGTTTGTTGTAATCTTCAAACGGGCAGTGCAAGGCCCGGCACGGCCCTGGACAGCTGCTGAGCGGGGCTTCCGGTGTTAATGAGCGGCCGCTCACCCGCACAGCTTAGAGGGAACACTAAACAAGACTACATGTGTGCAAAGTGCTGCCAGGTTGCAGATGATTTATGACGACCCTTACAGGTTCTCGAGGCCAGAGGTGGTTGGCCATTGCCTGCCTCTGCGTAGCAACCCTGGTCTTCCTTGTGTTGAAGGTATGTTTGTATATATACCTATTGTTAAAGAGTTTCGTGGAAGACTCAAAATAACCACACCAAATACGGTTAAGTCAAATAGTTTTTATATAACTATTAACTGGTGAACGATTAAACAATAACTTTGTATATAATAACAGATCAACATAGAGCTAATGACAGTTAAGCTCACAGACACACCAACCGACAGAGAGTAACTGAATAACTGTCACTCTCAGAATCTCTGTGTATATGACCAAGACCGTCGCGACAGCCAATCAGACTTCAGGCTGCCTCACACAGATGAGACTGACAGAGCCTCTCAGTACACGCCCACATCTCTCAAGCTTGTATCAAGTTGTCTGCAGGCGCAACCTAACTTTATACATGTAAACATTATCTCTGCACTTGTGCCTCCATATTCATATTCCGACATCTTGGTGGGCTGGTCTCCCATCCAAGTACTAACCAGCGCTGACCCTGCTTAGCTTCCAAGAACTGATGTGACTGGACTAGGCTGGACTGTCCAGCTCAGGGCAGACAAACAGAGGAGGGTTGCTGTTCCCTGCTTCTGTGTAGTGACCCTGGACTCCCTTGGTGGTCCCCCATCCAAGTACTAACTAGGACTGACCCTGCTTAGCTTCCAAGATCGGATGAGACTAGACTAGGCTGGGCCATCCAGGTCCAGCCTATAGATAGCTTTAAAGGAAAGGAGGTTGTGTTTGATGAGGGAGGCTGTATGAAACCAGGGTAGAGATTCCCAGTAGTCATGTATGGCTGCGAGAGTTGGACCATAAGGAAGGCCGAGCGCCGGAGAATAGATGCTTTCGAATTATGGTGCTGGAGAAGACTCTTGAGAGTCCCTTGGACTGCAAGGAGATCAGGTCGGTCCTAAAGGAAATCAACCCTGACTGCTCCCCGGAAGACCAGAGACTGAAGCTGAAGCTCAAATACTTTGGCCACCCAATGAGAAGGGAGCACTCCCTGGAGAAGACCCTGATGCTGGGAAAGACTGAAGGTCAAAGAAGACAGGGATGGCAAAGGATGAGATGGTTAGACAGTGTCATAGATGCAACAAACATGAAATTGAGCAAACTTCAGAGGACGGCGGAAGACAGGAAGGCCTGGCGTGATCTGGTCCACGGGGTCGCGAAGAGTCGGACTCGACTGTGCGACTGAACAACAACAAAAACTGTGACTTGCAAATGTCATGTTGCAAAGTGGTTTATGGTGGCTACCCATATCAGAGTCTCCGAGGGCTCTAGCCCTGTACGACGAGAGCTTTCAGAAGGCATTCCTTGCCTCCATGGGAGAGCCTGCACAGCCTCCCCTTGTGTAGTCTGCCAGCTGTCATAAAGAAATGCAAAGAGAAGACAAATTTATTGGGTACTATTTAGAAACACGGTGGTGGTAATGGCTGAAGCCCTGATTCCAATTATCACCCACTAAATCTGGGCTTAATGTAATGTATTTGTGGGCATCCTGAGTGGGCTTGACATCATGCTTCAAAAATTCAAGCCTGCACTGTGTTTCAATGCTTTGCTGGCTGCCGCGTTTGACTCTTTATCCCTTCACATCTGGCACATTACAGGGCTATCCCACACGAATAGTAAAAACTTCAGCTTTCTCTACATTTATGTATTTTATAGAATGCCCCCCACCCCTGAAAATTGCTGTGTTTCGTGTTGGCATGAAATCTACTTGTGGAAAAAGCAACCTCAGGTTTAGAAAGAAGATCGCACGCACAAGCATGCCCGTGTACAAGATTTCTTGCCAGTATGAAAGAAACATGGGATTCTGTGGCAAGGGCACTGAAAACTGTACGCGCACTGTTGTCCTTCTGCGTTCTGTACAGTTGACAGATTGTTCAAAGGGGAATGTTTTGAATCTTCAGAAGTTCAGTCTTCTGTGTAGAGAGGGTTCAGAGTTAAGAGACGCTGTTGTGCCACGAAGTGCTTGAAACTTTCCAGAGCTGTGAGCTTTATGGAGCATCTTTATTAGTATTAAAAAACAACAACAACAACCCTCTGTTCTAATCCAGATAAATGTGAGAGCCGAAGAATAGATTCTTTTGAACTATGGTGCTGGAGAAAACTCTTGAGAGTCCCTTGGACTGCAAGAAGAAGAAACCAGTCAATCCTAAAAGTTATCAACCCTGACTGTTCCCTGGAAGGCCAGATAATGAAACTGAAGCTCAAGTACTTTGGCCACCAAATGAGAAGGGAGCACTCACTGGAGAAGAAGACCCTGATGCTGGGAAAGACTGAATGTCAAAGAAGACGTGGACGGCAAAGGATGAGATGGTCAGATGGTGTCATAGATGCAACGATCATGAAATTGAGCCAACTTCAGAGGACGGCGGAAGACCGGAAGGCCTGGCGTGATCTGGTCCATCGCGAAGAGTCGGACTCTACTGTGCGACTGAACAACAACAACAACAACTTCTGTGTGCACACTGGGACATTTTGGGATCCCCCCACCCCAATCTCCTAGAATCTTTTGAGTTGCAACTGATGCAAGGTGAGGCGTTGCAGCCAGAACCCAAAGAATCCACAAAGTTTAAAATACATAACAATAGCATCTCAGATATATGCACATGCATGAAGCTGTTTGGATCCCAGACAAATTCATGTATTTACGTAGATATATTTAAAGCCGTAGTGATCTTGTCTAATAGAGGTTTTCCCCAAATGGCTGAATCTCCATTGAGCTGTGCTTTCTCCCCTTGCTAAGTGGGGAATGAGGGACAGCTACGGGTTTGAAGATCTAGCAGCAGCATTCCTTTTTTTAATTAATAATTTCCCAAATTTTACACAGTAATCACCAAGCTTAACATAGGTATACATAAACGTTTTTTGCCAATACAGTTTAGTAACAATATTAAGTATACACAACTTATCCATCACCCGTTTGTTAACATCAACTTAAAAGTAAATCGTAAAGATTTAATTTCTATTTTACTTTCTGTAGCTCGTATTCGTATAGCTACAGAATGGATAGAAAAAACCCCTCCTACAGTACAACAGTGGTATAATCGAATCTGGGAATCCTTTATTTTAAGTAAAATTACTTTTAAAATTTCCAATGCATCACCGAATAAATACAAACAGAAAATCGTAGCAATTTGGTATCCTTAGTTGTTGTTGATTTTCCAGGCTGTATGGCCGTGGTCTTGGCATTGTCGTACCGGACGTTTCGCCAGCAGCTGGGACTGGCTTCCTCAGAGGTATAACATGGAACATTAGGCACCGCCCCCATGTTACCAGAGGTGTGGTTATCCAGCCACACCCACCTTTTGCTTCTTATTCTGTTTACCTAGTTTGTTGTCAAAACCCAGGGCTTTTTTTGTAGCAGGAACTCCTTTGCATGTTAGGCCACACACCCCTAAAGTAGCCAATCCTAATGAGTTTCTGCTGTTGGGTGTGGCCTATTATGCTAATGAGTTCCTGCTGGGCGTGGCCAACTCGGGAGCCAGCCAGAACTCCGTTCCTGTGTGTTCCTGCCCCAAAATAGCCCTGCCTCTGAGGATGCCAGTCACAGCTGCTGGCGAAATGTCAGGTCCTACATTGCCAAGACCACGGCCATACAGCCCGGAAAATCGACAACAGCTGATGAACTCCGGCTGTGAAAGACCGACAACAAATTCGGTATCCGGTTATTAGCTATATGTTAGAACACAACATTTTACCTAATAATCCCCTGTAACATGATATGTTTTAGTTCTTGCACTAAGTCAGGCCATAGTTCTAACACAAAATTCTGGGGTGTAAGGGAGTTCTATAGGTGTTATTTCTTTGATTTGCTGAATTATTTTTCTCCAAAATTGTTGAATAAGCGGACAGTGCCACCGACAATGTCTATAATCAGCTCATTGTCCACTAGCAGCAGCAGCAGCATACCTGCACAAGCCAATATCGCTATAGTTTATGGATCATTATGCAGTATCTTTTTTTTTGGCCATCAAGTCATGGCCAATTTATGCCGACCCCATAGGGTTTTCAAGGCAAAGAGACATTCAAAGTTGGTTTGTCACTGCCTGCCTCTGCGTAGCAACCCTGAACTTCCTTGGTGGTCTCTCATCCAAATACTAACCAGCGCCAACCCTGCTTAATTTCTGAGACCTGGTGAGATCAGGCTAGCTGTATCTAGGGGCATAAACGATATCACCTATGAATCTTAACCAAGCTGAAATAAGGCTCCTTTCCAAATTCCTGATAGAATTAGCTGAACATTGTGGAGAACATTCTCTCATATTAATTCCCTGGAAACGTTTTACAGCTTCACCAATATCTTTTTGCAGCTTTATATGCAGTGCTTATTAAATCTTTCTGTAAGTTCCTAGAACTGAATAGAGGATGAAGAGTTCTCAAATATAGACCAGTAAAAGAGATAAATGGATTCCTGATGGCATCAAACAAATCCACCTTCTCTTGATAGTCTGCTACTTTACTTATATGAGTTAATTTTCCCAAGGAACCTGGGTTCCACAAACACTCCTACTATGTATCACTCGTAATTCTTGTTGTGGTTTTCCATTGCTGAGAGATGATGTTCTTGTTGTTAAGAAGAGGAAGAAGATTTTTATATTAGTTGCTGTAGATTTTCCGGGATGTGTGGCCGTGGTCTTGGCATTGAAGAACCTGACGTTTCGCCAGTAACTGTGACTGGCATCCTCAGAGGTATAAACACAGAAAGATGGAATACTCTCTGTGTCAAGGTGAGAAGAAAATGGTAGGCAGTAAATTTATATCTACTCCAGAAGGTGGGTAGGG
Organism: Gekko japonicus; assembly: GCF_001447785.1. Taxonomy (NCBI): domain Eukaryota; kingdom Metazoa; phylum Chordata; class Lepidosauria; order Squamata; family Gekkonidae; genus Gekko; species Gekko japonicus. The sequence continues at coordinate 65,958 of NW_015170417.1, forward strand.
CATTGTCTTGTAGTCGTTCCCCAGGCTATGGACATGCTAATGGAGGAGCTTTCCTGAGGAGGTTCTTTTGTTTCCTGAGGAGGTTTCCTGCTTCCTCAGGAGGCTGTTGAAATTCTAATCTTATCTGTAGTGCTATTGTCTGATGTAAAGCCTTTAATGTTTTTCAGGACAGGAAGCCATGTCCTATTTATTTTTAAACATTCTTCTTTCCTGTTGAAATTATCTTTAGGTTTGTTAATTTCAATAACTTCTCTGTGTAATCTGACATGGTAATTGAAAGTGTTGTCCAACCTTTCAGTGTCTTGGAACAAAATACTGTGTCCTGTTTGAGTGAGGCTATGTTCAGCCATTGCTGGTTTTTCGGGTTGGCCAAGTCTGCAGTGTCTTTCATGTTCTTTTATTCTTGTCCGAATGCTACGCTGTGTAGTCCCAATGTAAACTTGTCCACAACTGCATGGTATGCGGTATATTCCTGCAGAAGTGAGGGGGTCTCTTCTGTCTTTTGCCGATCGTTGTATTTTTCTGGTGGGTCTGAATACTGTTTGTAGGTTGTGTTTTTTCATAAGTTTTCCCATCTGATCAGTGATTCCTTTGATATATGGCAAAAACACTTTTCCTGTGGGAGACTGTTTTTCCTCAGTTGTTTGTTTTACCTTTGGTTTAATCGCTCTTCTGATTCATTCCTGGAGTAACCGTTTGCTTGAAGAGCATGGTTTAGATGATTTAATTAGTCACTGAGAAAGTGCAGTTCACATATCCATCTTGTGCTGTCTACTAATGTTTTGATTATGCCTCTTTTTTGCTGAGGGTGGTGATTGGAGTTTTTATGCAAATAGCGGTCCGTGTGAGTTGGTTTTCCGTAGACCTTGTGACCTAATTGAAGGTTAGTTTTGCGGATGACCATGACCATGATATCTAGAAATGGGAGTTTACCCTTGACTTCTTTTTCCATGGTGAATTGTATGTTAGGGTGGATGTTGTTGAGGTGGTCTAAAAACTCCATCAATTCTACTTCTCAATAGCTCCAAATGATAAAGGTATCATCTACGTACCGGAACCAGACTGTTGGTTTGTGGGGTGCAGATTCTAAAGCTGTTTTTTTCAAAATGCTCCATGTAAAAGTTTGCTATAACTGGGCTGAGAGGGCTTCCCACGGCAACCTCATCGATCTGTTCATAGAATTCATTATCCCATTGGAAGTAACTGGTTGTCAAACAATGGTGGAATAAGGCTGTTATGTCATCTGGAAAATTTTTATTAACAAGCGTGAGTGTGTCTTTTACCGGAACCTTGGTAAAAAGAGATACCACATCAAAACTGACGAGTATGTCCTGTGGGTTAAGTTTCAGAGAACTGGTTTTGTTGATGAAATGTGTTGAATCTTTGATGTATGTTGTTGCTTTTCCTATGTGGTTCTGAAGAAGACTGGCCAGGTATTTAGCTAATTCATATGTCGGGGAACCAATGGCACTCACGATGGGTCGGAGTGGGACTGAGTCCTTATGGATTTTAGGGAGTCCATACAGTTGTGGTGGCTGTGCTTCTGTCTTGCATAGGTTCTTGTGTGTGTCAGGATGAAGTGAGGAATTCCTGATCAGTGAGCTCGTTTGTCTGGCGATTTCACATGTAGGATCTCTTTTCAGTTTTTTGTATGTGGCCGGGTCCAGAAGTTCTCTAATCTTATGTTTGTATTCTTCTGTTTTCATGATCACTGTGGCAATGCCTTTGTCAGCTGGTAGAATAATGATGTCTTGATCTGCATTGAGGGCCTTGATGGTGTTACTCTCCTTACGTGTTATATTGCTGGTGGGAAGCTTTGCTTTTCGTAGGATCCTTGCTGTCTCCCCTCTTATTTCTTCAGCTTTTTCTTCAGGTAGATGATGAATGACAGCTTCTACATTAGCAATGATGTCTTCCACAGGAATTTCTGTAGGGGTGACTGCAAAGTTACCTCCTTTGGCTAAGATGGAAGTTTCTTCTGGTGAGAGTTTACGATCCGTCTCATGGTAGCATGAGCATAGTCACTGTTAGGAATAGTGAACCCCTAGACTCAGGGAGAGATATAGTAGATTCAAAAGCACCCCCCCACACACACACTACGGGCCAATTGGCCTGACTCCCACAAGTGGGAACAAGTACCTGGGCCGTTGCTACTAGAATCAAACCCGGTTCTCCAGCTCAGAGTCTGCCGCTCTTAACCATGACACCACACGGTATTGTCATAACTGTAAACATTTTTTACATTTATTTGCTTTCCCCCCTTTTATTTTGATTTGTATTTGTCTTTTTCTTTGTATTGATTTGTTTTTTCTTTGTTTTATGTTTTGTTAATGTATTGCTATGCACAGAATACCTTGTAATTTCAAACATTGGTTGTTTAGAATCAATTGAATGATTCTGCAGTAGCGGACAACTCTTTGACTCTTCGTCTGGTACCTGCATGAGTCAGGCCAGATTTCTTGTCTTTTCTTTTGTGTTTTTGCTATTTGTAACTTTACCCCCTTTTGTATACCTTCTGTGGGGATAATCAGACTAAAAAGGCTGAAATACCTCAATCTTTGATGGTGTCCAACAACAAAACATCATAATAAGTTTTATATTAATCTCATTCAGCCAGTCAACTTTAAAGAACTCGTGGGCACTCCATGAAACTGCTGAGCGGTCGGGCTAGAACAGATTAAAGGAAGTCCTTCTTCACCCAAAGAGTGATTAACACATGGAATTCACTGCCACAGGAAGTGGTGGTGGCTACAAGCATGGACAACTTCAAGAGGGAATTAGATAAGCATATGGAGCAGAGGTCCATCAGTGGCTATTAGCCACAAGGCATAGATAGGGACTCTGGGGCAAGTGATGCTCTGTCTTCTTAGTGCTTGGGGGGGGGCAACAGTGGGAGGGCTTCTAGTGTCCTGGCCCCACTGGTGGACCTCCTGATGGCACCTGGTATTTTTGGCCCCTATATGACCCAGAGTGTTGGACTGGATGGGCCATTGGCCTGATCCAACATTTGGCTTCTCTTATGTTCTTAAAAAAATCAGTGTCAAGATTTAAATATTGGTTTCCAAGGGGAAGTTTCAACATAAAAAACCTCACTTTTTAAAACTGAAAATCTGTTTCACTGCTCAACATGTGAGAACTGCAGTGGGTTATTTTGTTGTGCATTTATTAATTTGGAATTGCATATCATAATCCTGAGTGCTTTAACGTTTGGTTTATGAATGACTAGATGCATGGAACCTATTGAACAAAACCTTTTATTCGTATAGGTTAAGCAGCAGTAGAAGCTCTTTGTTCTACTATCTGTCCAGGTTTTTATTCTGAGTACAGGGTCACTAGAAGGAAACAAGGGTATCACGTTGTACGGATCTCAAACAGCTTGATGCTTGAACTGTGTGTGTCCCGGTTTCCATGTGAATGTGTTCAATTAATAAACCTCCAAGAGGACTTTTGTTCCAAGTGCTGGTTTCTCCTAGTAAATGCCTTTTGAGTTACTGTAGGGTGAAGAACTCCAAATCAGCCTATTTCCCTCTTGATCTTCTCCCTCAATGCTTTGTGTGTGTGTGTGTTCAGTTTTTCGATTTTATCCAAGGCAAACTGGGTAAAATGGGATTTCTTAAAGAAGAAGAAGAGAAGAAGAGATTGGATTTCTACCCCGCCCTGAACTACTCAAAGGTGTCTCAGAGCGGCTTACAAACTCCTTTCCCTTCCCCTCCCCACAACAGACACCCTGTGAGGTAGGCGGGGCTGAGAGAGCTCGAACAGAAACTGCTCTTTTTTCAAGAACAGCTCTTATCAGAACTACGGCTAGCCCAAGGTCATCCAGCCAGGTGCCAGTGGAGGAGTCGGGAATCAAACGCGGCTCTCCCAGATCAGAGTCCGCGCACTTAACCACGACACCAAACTAAAGCAGTACTTGATGTTCACAAAGTTGTGAGCCATAGTGGTGTTTTCCAAATGGACAAGGTGTGGCTTAGTTTGACTTAATAGGGATTCTTTTCTCAATGTGTTAGAGATGCTACACCATATTTGTTTATTGAGAGGACTGGGGACACAGCTTGGCTTTTGCCCCACATATCAAGTAAAAAGCCTTCAGACAGAGAGATAACCGTAAGTAACGTTAAAAAAAAAGAAGCCACAATTTGCTAGATGGCTGGCTCAGACCACCTGTTTTGTGTGGGTGTTTATGGACATGCTTCTGTTTGAGGTTGCTAATTTTGGACTGGAAAATTCCTGCAGATCTGTGGGGGGTGGAGCCTTGGGAGCGGAGGGACCTCAGCAGGGTATAAAGTTCACCCTCCAAAGAAACCATTTTCTCCCGCGGGGGAATTGAGGTCTGTTGTCTGGAGATCAGGTGTAATTCTGGGAGATCCCCAGGCCCCACCTGGAGGTTGGCAACCCTTACTTCCATGGGGGGGAGACTGTTGGTCACCGAAGGTTCCTGGCCAGGCATTCAG
>NW_015170418.1:0-3243 GCF_001447785.1 Gekko japonicus
GATTCAATATAAGACAACTTCATGTATTCATGTGCATCTAGACGTTTACACATTCCTTGTGGTTGCTGGCGAACAACATGAGGACGTCATGTCACACATGCAATGGGAGTCCTGTGCCTCCCAGAGGCACAATGGCTCTCTGGAAGAGCCTCTGCTTTGCATGCAGAAGATCCCAGGTTAATCTCCAGTTAAAAATGACCAGGCAGTAGGTGATGGGAAAGACCTCTGCCTGAGATCCTCGAGAGCCACTGCCAGTCTGAGTACACAGAGAAGAAGAAGAAGAAGAAGAGAAGGAGGAGGAGGAGATTGGATTTATACCCCACTCTTCACTCAGAATCTCAGAGTACCTTACAAACTCTTTTCCCTCCCCCTCCCCACAACAAACACCCTGTGAGGTAGGTGGGGCTGAGAGAGCTATGGCAGAAACTGCTTTTTTTCAAGAACAGCTCTGATGGGACTATGGCTTGCCCAAGGTCATCCAGCAGCTGCAGGTGGAGGACTGGGGAATCAAACCCGGCTCTCCCAGATTAAAGCCCATGCGCTTAACCACTTAACCAAACTGGCTCTTGATGGACCAAGGGTCTTATTCAGTACAAGGCAGCTTCATGGGTGTGTTCATTTAGCCCCATTGCATTTTACTGAATGTACTGCAGGAAGAGAAGAAGAAGAAGAAGAGAAGAAGAGATTGTATTTATACCCCGCCCTTCACTTGGAGTCTCAGAGCGGCTTACAAACTCCTCTCCCTTCCCCTCCCCACAACAGACACCCTGTGAGGTGGGTGGGGCTGAGAGAGCTCTGACAGAAACTGCTCTTTCTCAAGGACAGCTCTGACAGAGCTTGTGACTGACCCAAGGTCACATCAGCAGGTGCAAGTGGAGGAGTGGGGAATCAAACCCGGTTCTCCCAGATTAGAGCCCGCGCACTTAACCACGACACCAAACTGGAAAAGGCGCACACAGTAGAAGCCCGAATCTCGAAAATTCCGAGGTTGTTTTAAAGATTTTATTGTATTGTTTTTACTTGAATGGGTTTCTGGAGAAGCAGCATATAAACCCTCTCTACATCCACCATCTCCATGTCATCGCAAAGTCTTCCGATGTGCGAACTGTATCAGCCCCCTGCATTCTTAGAAGGAAGAATATATTATCGGGGAATATTTCCGACTGTTTTACAACTGGTAAGGAAGCATCAGCCAACATTCTGAGTCACTCGAATAAGGAAGGATTTGGAACAATAGGCATTGGCAGGGCTCTTTTTGTAGAAAAAGCCCAGCAGGAACTCATTAGCATAATAGGCCACACCCAACAGCAGGAACTTATTAGCATATAGCCGCGGCGGGAATCGGGCCTCCGAAGCGGGGGGTTACCCGCCCCCCGCCCCCACTTGGCAGCCCTATCTAAGTACCAGTGTGGAGAAATTCCTTTCTTAGGAAGAATGTTCAATGCTATCAATCACAGCCTTCAGTCTGAAGTTGTTCATCTCCGGGATTGGTTTTATTTATTTATTTATTATTCAACTTACACCCCACCCTCCCCACTACGCAGGCCCAGGGCGGCTTACATTCATTAAAACATTGTACATAGTATGTAAATAACAATTAAAATCTGATAAAATCATCATAAAATGATTCGAATCAGAATAATGCTACTAAGTGCTGTCGATATTTTTCTAATTATGCAAGGCAGCATACTTTGTAAGTTTTCAGTTTCCTGATGTTCTTCGCATAACAGGCCCTCAAGGCCCGGAGTTGGTGGTGATCGTGGGGGCGGCTTCTAGTTGAAAGCCTGGTGGAAGAGCTCCATCTTGCAGGCCTTGCGGAACAGTGAAAGGTCCCGCAGGGCCCTGATCTCTTCCGGGAGCTCATTTTACCAGGATGGAGCCGCCACTGAAAAGGCCCTGGCCCTGGTGGTAACAAGCCTAGCTTCCTTAGGGCCTGGGTGGGTCAATCGATTTTGAGACCCCAACTGTAGTGCTCCCTGGGGTCTATATGGGGAAAGGCAGTCCCTCAGGTATGTCGGACACTGGCCATATAGGCCACCTTGAAGCGAATTCGGTATGCTATTGGCAGCCAGTGCAGTGTTCTCAGCACAGGCTGGATGTGCTCCCATCTCGGGAGGCCCATCAAAAGCCTGGCTGCTGCATTCTGCCCTAGCTGCAGCTTCTGAATTGTGACACTGCCACAGCGAGAAGTCAAAGGAGAATCAGATAAAAGCCACCCTTCCGTGTGAAAAAGTAAAGGGAAACCAGGGTAAGTCAGATGAATTCTGATTACTGTCCGGAAGCCTGTGGGTCTGGTTCTTTGTGAAGTCATGAGAAATGTCTCCAGGAAGGATGCATTCTTGCCTGCAAGGCGTTTTCTATTGATCTTCTCCTACGCAATGTAAGTCATGCAGAAGGGATGGGCTGCGGGCACATTTTGAACCGTATTGTCAGCTCAACAGTAGAAGAGAGCAAGAGTCCAGGAGCACCTTAAAGACTAACAAGATTTGTGGCGGGGGACGAGCTTTCGCGAGTCACGGCTCACTTCTTTGGATACAACTAGACCACAGTGAGGAGTGTGGGTCCTTTGAGGCGAAGTCATGGTAAACGCCTCCTTTGTGTTGGAGGGGCTGCTGAAGCTGTCAAGGGACTGGGTCACGACTCCAGGTTGTATAACAGGAAATATGGAATCCTAGAATCACAGAGCTGGGAGGGTTCCTAGAGGCCATCTAGTCCAACCCCCTGCTCAATGCAGGATCAGCCTAGAGCATCCCTGACAAGGGTTTGTCCAGCCGCTGTTTCAAGACTGCAGCTGATTCCACTCTTGAAGAACTCTGACTGTCAAAAAGTTTTTCCTAAGATCCAGCCGGTATAACAGGCCAGATTCACCCCCTGGCCAGAGTAACCCCGGGGTTACTCTGGCCTAGCCTAGAATAACCCCGGGGTTACCCTGGCCAGGTGTAACAGGCCAGATTAACCCCCCCAGGCCAGATTAACCCCCCAGGCCTGCTTTCTGGGGCTGCTGTCCTGTCTCCCTTTTAAATTACTTCTTATCCCTAGCACCAGCAGGCCTCAGGGGCCAGATCAGGCCTGCCCAGCTCTTGGAGGAAGAGACTCTGTCTGGCCTAAGGCATGCCTGGAAAGACCAGACAGCTGGGAGAGTTATCCGGGGTTATTCTAGGCTGTCCATCATTACCGGCCTGTTCCACCTGGTTTGATTCCCCCCTCCACCACTCGCAGCTGCTGGATGACCTTGGGCAAGCC
>NW_015170418.1:3416-10881 GCF_001447785.1 Gekko japonicus
GCACTAGAAAAGACAAAAATGGACTTCCGGTTGATGGCAGCGTGCTAGCAGACTCACCTCCCGGACCTCCCGGGGGTGAAGCTGCGCTCCAGCCGAAGGAGGGGGTGCGCAGGCTCGCTTACCCCCCCAGGGGCCCAGCGAAGGGACCCTGGCCATGGAACTTATAAGAGGTTGCCTCTTCGAGGGTGAAATGCCGGAGAATTGAGGCGCCTCTTCGTTTCGATGGTTCTCCATGCTGTGAGACCGAATGGACTTAGTGACGCTGACCGGGGCAAGCGTAGGAGATCGAGCGGCAGAAATGAAAGCTGAAAGCAAGGTCGAATGACCAATTATGAACGTGAGTCAGTTTTGAAGAGTTTATTAAAGGGAAAAAGATAGCTCCCCACCCCACCGAATGGGAAAAAGGCGAGCGGGGGAGAGACGCCTCCCATGCGCATGAACTTTGGAGTGACTGAGGGGGGAGCGGAAGAAAACGCGAAGGAAACTACCTAGAAGTACTTACCAAAGCAAATCTAAGCGGTCAAGCGCACATTCAGAGACTTTTTAAAAAATTGTGAAAGTAAACAAGCGATAAAGATGGTAGTGGCTGCAAGCACAGACAGCTCCAAGAGGGGGTTCGATAAACATATGGAGCAGAGGTTCATCAGTAACTATTAGCCACAAGGTCTAGATGGAACATTATGTCTGGGGCAGTGATGCTCTGTATTCTTGGTGCTTGGGGGGGCACAGTGGGAGGGCTTCTGGAGTTCTGGCCCCACTGGTGGACCTTCTGATGGCACCTGTGTTTTGGCCCCTGTGTGCCACAGAGTGTTGGACAGGATGGGCCATTGGCCAGATCCAACATGGCTTCCCTTATGTTCTTATGGACCCATGTTCTGACTTGCTACAAGGCAGAAGAACATAAGAAGAGCGCTGCTGGATCAGACCAATAGTCCATCTAGTCCAGCATCCTGACTCATGCAATGATCAACCAGTTCCTCTGGAGGGCCAACAACAGGGCATAGAGGATGAGGCCTTGGGGAGAGCGGAGACTGGTAGGGGGAAGGAGTTCAGAATAGATGGGATGTCAGTCTAGGACTTCTGTTTCTCCTGTCCTCTGTGGTATATTTATGTCGTTTATTTAAAATATTTTTATGCTGCTTTCTGCACCCAGTAAGAGTCCACAAGGCAGCTAACATTAAGACAATAAAAATAAAATTAAAACATAAAATACAGTTAAAAACACATAAAGAAACAATACTGGAAGGAGAGCCAATAACTGCCACTGCGGGGTATGCAAGACAAAACAATAAAGTCTTCATCTGCTGGTGAAAGACACGAATATACAGAACAAAGTCCTGTAGCACCTTTAAGACCAAAAAGTTTAATTCTCGATATAAGCTTCCGTGTGCGTGCACACTTCTTCAGATACATGTGTGCATGCAAGAAACAAAACAAAACAATAAAAGCTTATACCCAGAATTAAACTTTGTTGGTCTTGAAGGTGCCACTGGACTCCAACTTTGATCTGTTCCTTCAGACCAACATGACTACCCACCTGAATCCACCAATAGACAGAGACAGATGGAATTTACCTGGGGAGGGAGTTCCAAAGTTTTGGTACAATGATGGAGAAGGCTCCTGCGTTGCCACTCATTTAGCCTCCGATGGCGGGGTCAACCAAAGAGGGCCTCTGAGGATGACTGGGGGCGCAGGTAGGAAGAAGGCAGTCCTTAAGGTACGTTGATCCTGGGCTGTACATGGCTTTAAAAGTCAATACTGGCACCTTGAATTGATACCATAAGCAAATTGGAAGCCAGTGTATGTGGGATGAGACTGGAGTGATACGGTTCCTACAAGCCACTCAAGTCAACATTCTGGCCTCAGCATTCCGTACCAACTGTAGCTTCCGGATAGTCTTCAAGGGTAGCCCCATGCAGAATGCACTGCAGTAATCTAATCTAGATGTTACTAGGGCATGCACCATAGTGGCAAGATCTATTCTCTCCAGGAAGGGCTGCAGCTGGCTCACCAGCCAAAGTTGCTGAAAGGCAAACCGGCAACTGCTGCCACCTGCTTATTCAACAGGAGTACCTGCTAAAAACCTGCTCCTTTAATGGGACTGTGACCAGGGTTCCCTCTAAGCTGAGTTAGTGTGAGCTAGCTCATGTCTTTTTATCCTCTGGCTCACACATTTTTTTGTCTTAGCTCAGGAAGGAGGGCTCCAGAACAAACTTAATTTATGCAGTAGCCAAATTGCTCGCTCACAACTTTAATGCCAGTAGCTGGCAAAGTAGAATTTTTGCTCACAAGACTCCACAGCTTAGCAGGGGATAACCCATTTCCCAGGTCAGACTCCCCCCCCAACAGTAGCACCTCTGTTTTGTCAGGATTAAGCTCTGCTTGCTAGCCTTCATCCATTCCAAAACTCTTTCCAGGCACTGGTTCATGGTTTCTATAGCCTCCCTGGGATCTACTGGTAGTTTGACATAGAGCTGTGTGTCATAGGCATCTTGGTGCAATGAAATTAACAAAACCGGGCTCGTGGTGGATTAAACTGCAAAGGAACAACACTCACTACGATGAATAAAACCTTAATGTATTCTACCAAAAATACATCCAATGCACACGTTACATTAAGCTGACAATTCTAATTTCTGGGTTTCCCCCATATATAACTTACTTTCTCACTGAAATCCTCACAATAATAAACTGTAACACAGTATTTATGGGGTATCTTCACAATCCAGCATTCTGTAGTTACTCTCTATTGAATCGTACACTATCTCCTTGAGAATTAATTCTCACTAGCAATAATGTCTGAGATACAACACTTCAACGTGTCTCAGCTGCATGACAATCCAAACCCATTCTTGAAGAATCCAGCAACCTGACAGGTAGCCATGGATATCCTCCAGTTTCAGTTTCCTCCGTTTCAAGAATCGCTGTGATTTCTACAACCAATATTTTCTAGAGAACTTCCCAGGCAAAACTACTAGAGAGCTTCCTTCTGAATGGAACACACCCTTCTCCTGCCGTAGATTCTTAGCTGGGGTTTAGCATTCTTTCTTTATATATTGGTGGCAGTTTGGCCCAAATCTCTGGATGACCTCTCTCAGTGGCTTTACATAGATGCTGAAAAGCATGGGGGACAAGATGGAAACTTGGGGGACCCTGTAGGCCAAAGGCCAAGGGTTGGAGCACCAGTCTCCCAGCACTGCCCTCTGAAACCTACCCTCGAGGCAGGACGAGAACCATCTCAGAACAGTCCCTCCCAGTTCTGATCCAGAAAGATACCATGATCAATAGTATCAAAAGCCATCAAGAGGTTCAGGAGAATTAACGGTATCATTAGGGTTGCCAGTCCCCTTGCTCCAGCGGGGATTCCACCACTTTTCAGGGCTTCTGCCCACCACCAGACAGCTGGCCTGCAAGGGAAACCTTGCCCCCAAACAGCCACATTCAGGCACAGTGTTCCTGATGTGATGATGTCACCTGTAAGTGACATCATCACATTGGGGACGTAACTGCAAAGCTCTGGTTTGAGGGCAAAACTCTATGGTAAATTTGGCCTAAAACCATAGAGTTTTGCCCTTAAACCAGAGCGTTGCTGCACAATGTCTATGATGTGATGATCACTTCCTGGTGACATCACTGGATCAGCAACATCCTGGAACACCCCCCCCCCAAATCCCCCCACCGGCATGTTGAGGGGATCTGGCAACCCTAGGTAACATTCCCCCATTGTCATCCACCAGGGTAACCAAGGCCAATTGAATCCCATATCCAGGTCTAAAAGCAGGCTGAAATGGATCTAAGCAATCTACTTCACTCAGGAACCTCTGAAGTTGGTCAGCCACCCCTTGCTCAAGCACCTTGCACAAGCACCTTGCTCAAGAATGGTACATTTGAGACTAGATGGTAGTTATTCAACTCTCCCAGGTTCTTCAGGGGTGGATGCACCACTGCCAAATTCAAGGAAGAAGCAACCACCCTGTCTCTCAGGGAGGCTGTAATGATTTCATGTTTTGGTGTGTGTTTCTTTAAACGTTTAATGTGACTGCAGTAATTTAAGGAGAGTCATAGAGGGAGATGAGTGTGATTGGCTGATGACAGAGAATGTGGGAGGAGATTCTGGGTTTGAGAGAGACGAGTGTGGAGAGTTTTTAGTTTTTAGCCTGTATGGCAGAAGAAGCAGTTTGAGTTTATCCTGTGTGGCTAAGACAAACTGTTTAGCTTGTGTGGCTAAGAGAGGCAGAGTTTAGCCTGTGTGGCTAAGGCTGTCAGAGCTGAGCTGTGGCATTTTAAGAGACAGTGTGTGACACCAAGCTTTATCAGTTATATTTATAAGTTCCTTTCTTCAACAACAGTTCAAAAATACCCAGAAACCTATTTTATTCTTTCGACCTCCGAAATGTCCTATCCTTGACAGCCATGCTCAGGTCTTGCAAACTGAGGTCCGTGGCTTCCTTTATTGAGTCAATCCATCTCATGTGAATTCTTCCTCTTTTCCTGCTGCCTTCAGCTTTTCCTTGCATTTTTGTCTTTTCTAGTGCCTAAAATAACCCTTTTGTTTGACACACTTCACCAAGGAATAGGAAGAAAGGCATCATGACTCATCGGATAGGGCTGCCAGATCCAGGTTGGGAAACACCTGGAGATTTTGGGGATGCAGCCAGAGGAGGATGGAGTTTGGGGAGGGGAGGGACTTCAATGGGGTATAAGGCCATAGAGCCCACCCTCCAAAACAGCCATTTTCTCCAGGTGAACTGATCTCTGTCACCTGGAGGTCAGTTGTAATAGCAGGAGATCTCCAGGCCCCACCTGGAGGCTGGCAAACCTGTTCACCGATGTCCGTAAAGCAATTTGTCCAGCTTTGGGAGGAGGTGAAAGAATCACTGTCAACAACATTTGCATGTGCCAAAGTGCTAAGAAACATTTCTTTCACAGCCCGCTGCTTATAGTCCATCGTTCACACTTCTGCCTCCAAAAAGCCCAAGGTGTCTCTAGCTGCATCTTTTTAAAAAACTGCTAATAAATTAGATTCATCCCTTGGGGGGAGGGGGGTAACCAGTAAAGGATTCAAGGTTGTTGTAGTTTAAACTAGATCTCTTTTACTTAAGAATATATCTCATACAAAGGGTGTTTATTGTGTTTATTTTATTACACTTATTTCCTGCCCTTGCCTGCAAGCAGGCACAGGCACGCTGGCAACTATTTTGTCCAGTGGCACCTTTAAGATCAACAGAATTTAATTCTGGGTATAAGCATTTGTATGCATGCATGCGAAAGCGAAGAAGAAGAAGAGGAGGAGGAGGAGGAAGGAGTTGGATTTATACCCATTCCCTGCATTCTGAGTCTCAGAGCCCCTTATAATCTCCTTTCCCATCCCCACCCCACAACAGACACCCTGTAAGGTAGGTGGGGCCCAGAGAGCTCTGAGCGAACTGTGACTGACCCAAAGTCACCCAGCTGGCTGCATGTGGAGGAGTGGGGAATCAAACCCGGTTCTCCAGGTTAGAGTCTGCTGCTCTTATCCGCTACACCAAACTGAGTTTCTTAACCACTACAGCAGGTAATCTGCACTGGAGAGAGTAATCCGGGTCCCTAGCCACTGTTATGTTTCTGACCGCTCTGGCCTTCCAGTCCAGCACCTCTATGGTCCACTGCTGCTTAAGCTGTTCTTCTTGTTGCTGCTGCTTTATTTACAGAAACTTTTGAGCAGCCAGGAGACTTGTGATGTTCATTTATCTCACGCTCATGATCTGCAGTCCCAGACCCTACGGGGGTGTGGCATCCTGGGATGGTAGTCCATTCTGCCGATGGCATCACTTTCCTCGGTGACAGGGAGCCTTTGGCACATGCAAGAGGCTGGAGGATATGATGGCGGAATGGATGAAGAGGATCCAGCCCGCTGGCTAAAGTTTTATAACAGAAGAAAGGCAGAAGGGGGGGATACGTGAAATACATTGTCACGACCGAGCTTCTTAAATTCCACGTGGTCTCCATTGTTCATCTTACCACATTCTCCCCATGAAGAGGGCCATTTAAAGAGAGTGGTGACTTTGCATTCCCTGAACAGAGGCAAATCAAATCAAATACCAGGCATCGGTTTGTTTGTTTGTTTGTTTACATTTAGCGGTTCCTTTTCCATTAAAAAAGCTCTCAGCGTGATTGAAAACATGGGGGGGGGCGGCAAGTAAAGACCTTTTGGAGGGAAATTACTGAAATCATTAGGGAAGTATGCAAGGTAACACTACTTATAGACTTTAACCTAATGTTGTTAAGCACAATAGGAAGCCCGGTATTGGATAAGAAAACTCAAAATCTAGTCAAGGCTATGATACTGGCGGGAAAGGCAGTTATCGCTCTGGGCTGGAAAGACAAAAGTAAATGGACAATAGAAATCTGGCACAACTATTTGTTTGATTTTATACAGTCAGACATTGTGGAGTCAACCAACAAGGGAACCACATGGGAAGGAAAAATCCACGGAAATCAAGACCAGATGGAAGATCTACCTAGACTGGATGATGAAAGAAAGAAGGAAGGACATTCAGTGGAAGATCAAGACTCTATGCCCTTGGCTGGGGGGAAAAGACTATGACTAAAAGAGAGGGAGGGTGGGAGGGAGGGAGGGGATAAAATGTAAATAAATATAAACTCTCAATGTAACAGATTAAATAATCAATTAAAAATTATTGGGGGGGGCGAAAACACGGGGGAGGCACTCATTTAATGAATGTTTGCTCTGCTTTTTTGTCTGGACTGTGGCTCCTCTGGGCTGCGGGGTCACAAACCCATCTCAGCTGTGTTCCACAGGCTCTCTTCTCTGTTCACCTGGCAAGGATCTTCCCCTGTCCTGACTTCTCTGGAAGATGGAAGCATCCAGGGGGTTAAAATTAAGGAGCCCTTCATGGTGCTGAAATCTTTCCTGAATAATTTTTTTCTTCCACAATACAGGTGCTTTACCTCGAGAGGTCTGTCTATGATGTTGCAAAGGGATGCAAGATAAGATGGGACCATGTCAACTATGCTGCCATGGGGGTTGGAGAGGTCAGCTGTATTCTAATTGCCACTGCTTTCTTTCTGTGCTTCTTCGCTGCTGTAATGCTTATCTCTAAGTTCTGCAGGTGGTGGGATGTTGATGTCTAACTTCATTGGGAACCGTGGGAGCAAGGTGGATTCCCAGCTTCAGCACTAATGGCAGGAGGCCTTCTCTTGTGCACGGGAGTGTGGCTAATTGGCCAGGGCAGTGGGGGGGGGGTGCATACGAATACCCTATATCCTATTATGCCCGATGAGCAGCCGCCATTCTTAACACCCTCCTGAACGCCCTCCTGAAAGCTTTCATGGCACTGAAGAAAAGGCAGTCCTGGATCTCCTGTTCTTCTAGAACCTCCCGTTCTCCTCCTGCTGCCAAGCAAGATTCGATTCAGGGTTGTCACAACATGCAATGGAAGAGGAGGAGGAGGAGGAGAAGAGG
>NW_015170418.1:11074-18779 GCF_001447785.1 Gekko japonicus
TAGGTGGGGCTGAGAGATCTCTTTGCAGAACTGTCCTTGACAGAACACGTCTGACAGAACTCTGGCTTGCCCAGCAGGTGCAAGAGGAGGAGTGGGGAATCAAACCCACTTAACCACGACACCAAAGTGAAGGGAACAGCTAAACATAAGACCCAGCAGTTCAGGGCAGCTTACAACAGAATTTAAAAAAATAAAAGCACACAATCCAGGTTAAATTAAACCAGCATTAAAACATAATACAGAATCATAAGTAAGAAAGCAATTCCAAGGTAGTGAATAATTTGAATAGAGATTAAAACTACCCAAAGCCTCCAAGGGGGCAGGTAGGAGGTGTGGGAAACCTGAGAGCTCCAGACTACTTGCTGCCCCATTGCTGTCCTCAATCAAAAGCCTGTCATAATGAAATTAGGTACAATATGAAAGGCAGTGGCACAGAAATATGTGAAAACAAGAAAAAAATGCACGTGCCCAAATTTTAACACCAATAATCAATGAATTTAATAATATTAAGACATATAAAGTACTCGGAACAAATTTTCCATAAAGAACAGGTAGAAATTCACTGGTAAAGTTGATCACAGGTAGAAATTCACAGGTGGAGTTTTTCCACAAACAATTTGTAATAAATTCAAAAAAGTCCTTGAACTGTAAGGATGTAGTAGTGTCTCTGCCAGCTGACTCAATGGTGCTAAACATAAGACCCAGCAGTTCAGGGCAGCTTACAACAGAATTTAAAAAAATAAAAGCACACAATCCAGGTTAAATTAAACCAGCATTAAAACATAATACAGAATCATAAATAAGAAAGCAATTCCAAGGTAGTGGATAATTTGAATAGAGATTAAGACTACCCAAAGCCTCCAAGGGGGCAGGTAGGAGGTGTGGGAAACCTGAGAGCTCCAGACTACTTGCTGCCCCATTGCTGTCCTCAATCAAAAGCCTGTCATAATGAAATTAGGTACAATATGAAAGGCAGTGGCACAGAAATATGTGAAAACAAGAAAAAAATGCACGTGCCCAAATTTTAACACCAATAATCAATGAATTTAATAATATTAAGACATATAAAGTACTCGGAACAAATTTTCCATAAAGAACAGGTAGAAATTCACTGGTAAAGTTGATCACAGGTAGAAATTCACAGGTGGAGTTTTCCCACAAACTATTTGTAATAAATTCAAAAAAGTCCTTGAACTGTAAGGATATAGTAGTGTCTCTGCCAGCTGACTCAATGGTTCTAAATCTGACTCAATACTTCTTTTTCCCAAGAATCATGCTGAATTCGCCACTGCAAAGATTACATGTAGACATATTCAGATACAGCACTCCTCAGTGATTCCCAATGCAGAATCAGATACATGTAGACATATTCAGATACAGCACTCCTCAGTGATTCCCAATGCAGAATCTAGCATTTCTTGGAACCTCCCTTCAAAATTCTGAAGCATTTCACCATTTTCATTAGAAGGAAAGGTTCTCCCTCTGATGAGACATACTTTATATGTATTACTATTATTAAATTCATTGATTATTGATGTTAAAATTTGGGCACATGCGTTTTTTTCTTGTCCTCAACCCAAAACCTGGCAGAACACCTCTGCCTTACAGGCCCTGCGGAAAGGTAATGAATCCTGCAGGGCACAAATGTTCTCCGGCAGAGAGTTCAACCAGGTATCCTGAGAATGGCAGACCAGAAGGTAGGTGGGTCCCTGACCGCAAAGGGCCTTGAAGGTCAAAAGCAGTACCTTCAACTTGACCTGGTGCTCCAAGATATGATATAATAGATATAAATTCATAGCATTCCTCTCCTGCTGTACTTCCTAAAGTACCTCTGTCCTGCCTACTCAAGGTTTGAGACCACTGAGCGAACCTAATTGTAACTACTCTGGTCTCACTCCTCTTCAGACACTGCGGGAGATGGTGGTATGCAGCAGCACCTCCCATTGGCAGGCAATGGGAAATTTCTGAAGTGCCAAAGTTTATTACAATCATACAGAAAATTCCATTCTCTGCCCAAGAAATCCAAAGCTAGAGCACCTCCAACAGACAGCTATCTAGTCCAGGGGTGTCAAACATGCGGCCCAAGGGTCGGATCAGGCCCCCAGAAGGTTTCTATCAGGCCTGCAAGGGACTGGCTGTCTCCTGCTTCTTCCTCCAGTTCTTCTTTTTCTTCTGCTGCTGCGTCTCATAGCTTGCATTCCCAGACTCTCTCAATCACTCAGGAGAGATAGATAGGCAAGCTTCTGCTCTCTGCACTGGGCTGAGGCTCCTCCCCCTCCCAGATTGCTACAGCACAGACATCGTAATGCAATAATTCAGAGCAAGAAGTGTCAGTTATCAGACTGTTAAATACACAAAATATTGCAAGAATTGTAATGTTTTGAGCATGTTTTCATGTCAAGTTAAAAAAAAAACACCTTTGTGTTCGTGTCCTTTATCAAGTTTATATCTCCGCTACCTGGCATTACATTTTATGACACACATGGCCCGGCCCAACAAAATCCAATTTATGTCAGATCTGGCCCTCCACAACAAATGAGTTTGACACCCCTGATCTAGTCTCAGCTTGAAGGGCTCCAGTGTGAGAGAGCCCCTTCCCAGGTACCTGGTCAAACTGCTCTTACAATTGGGAAGTGTCTCCTAATTTTCAACTCAAATCTACCCTCCTGTAACTTAAGCCCATTAGACCTGGCCTTGCCCACTGGAGAAACAGAAGACAAGTCTCTTCCATGTAACAACCCTCTTCCATTTAACAACCATTTAAACATTTGAAGAGTGTGATCATGTCATCCTCCGTCTCCTCTTCTCCAGACTAAACATACCCAGTTCCCTCAAGGTCTCCTTGTAGGACTCTTTTCCAGATATAGATATTGGTAATCCAGCACTCTTCCCTTTCCTAGTCAACAGAGGGTTACCTTCTGCATTTGTAGTTCAGGCTCCTACAGCTTCAATCACTAGCCTCAAGATATCTGAGCCACACAATATTTTCTTTCAGTTTAGATTTAGGTGTAGTTGGCCCTGACACTGTGGGGCAAAGCTGAGATCTCATTCTGCAGAACAGGTAGGTGAGGAGGCCAATGTGGGAGCTGGTGGAGCATAAGGGTGAGATGCTCGGAATATGCTTATTAGCTTCCTTCTAAAAGAAGATGTGGAATACAGCAGCTAGACCAGGGGTGTCAAACTCATTTGTTACGAGGGCCAGATCTGATATAAATGAGACCTTGTTGGGCTGGGCCATGTGTGTCATAAAATGTAATGCGTCTCCTCTTCTCCAGACTAAACATACCCAGTTCCCTCAAGGTCTCCTTGTAGGACTCTTTTCCAGATATAGATATTGGTAATCCAGCACTCTTCCCTTTCCTAGTCAACAGAGGGTTATCTTCTGCATTTGTAGTTCAAACTCCTACAGCTTCAATCACTAGCCTCAAGATATCTGAGCCACACAATATTTTCTTTCAGTTTAGATTTAGGTGTCGTTGGCCCTGACACTGTGGGGCAAAGCTGAGATCTCATTCTGCAGAACAGGTAGGTGAGGAGGCCAATGTGGGAGCTGGTGGAGCATAAGGGTGAGATGCTCGGAATATGCTTATTAGCTTCCTTCTAAGAGAAGATGTGGAATACAGCAGCTAGACCAGGGGTGTCAAACTCATTTGTTACGAGGGCCAGATCTGATATAAATGAGACCTTGTTGGGCTGGGCCATGTGTGTCATAAAATGTAATGCCAGGCAGTGGAGATATAAACTTTAAAAAGGACACAATTTTTTTTTACTTAAAATAAAAACATGCTTAAAACATTAGCATTCCTAATTCCTGCAATATTTTGTTTATTTAACAGTGTCTGAGAACTGACACCTCTCGCTCTGAATTATTGCATCAAAATGTCTGTGCTGTTGCAATCTTGAGTATGCTGTTCAGGTGTGTATCTGTAAGCTGCAAACCTATGATGATGCAGCAACAGCAAAACTGGAAGAAGAAGCAGAAGACAGCCAGTTCCACTGTGGGCCTGACAGAAGCCCTCCAGGGGCCTGATCTGGCCCCTGGGCCACGTGTTTGACCAAGCCCATCAGGATTTGAATGCTAAGCAGGGTTGGCCACAGTTAGTACTTGGATGAAAGGCCACCAAGGAAAACTGGAGTTGCTACACAGAAAAGGGCAGTGGTCAGTCTCTACATGGAACACTCCATGGATGGAGTTGCCATGAGTTGGTTGCAACTCAACAGCATCTTCATCATCTTCTTTAAAGAGGATGTGGAATAAGCAGCTCTTCTCCAGTTGAGGCTAAGGAGCAGAGTATGTCTTCTGAACACTCGCTTTAGTTTTTCAAGAGACAGACGCCCTCTCAAAGCGGAGACCTTGTGGAGGAACAAATGCAATGTAGGATTCCCCATGCAATTAAAGCGAGGCTTCAGCACCACGGACAGCTCCTTGGCTCGACTCATTCTGCGGCTGCTTTAATACAAAATTTAGAAGTTATGATGAACAACTCGCAGATGTTTTAATAAAAGCCTCATTACTTGCAGTGAGTGATTACAGAGTCCAGCTTGCAAATGAGTTGTGCTAATCTCTTTTTATTACCACTCCCGTGGATTTTCATTTCTAACACCTGCCTGTAATTTACTGGAAACTATCTGTAATCCCAAACTTTCTTTTTCGGGGATATCTGTGCATAATTTACATTCCTTTTCCGAAGTGTTTGTGAACAATAAATCAAACATGCGGCTAAGCTAGGCAAATAAAGGTGAATTGATAACACTGATCAATATGACTATAATCTGTTTGATAGCAAACTCAGCCGGCGGAGTAAAGAGGGAGAGATCAATTATCCACACGGACTGTCACAAGATCAAAGCCACCTCTGTTTTCCTGCCCAGAGAAGTCTCTGCAACATCATTAACAGGAACACTGAGAGTGGAATAATTTTAATATATGTGCTGCTGAAGTAAGCACTGAGATTGGAATCAGAAATAAAGTTTATTAAAAGGAATAATATTTGGGCTGATTTTTTTTTGTTCATCTTCAGGGTGCTGCTGGACTCCTGCTATTTTGTTCTTCTACAGACAGACTAACACGGCTACCCAACTTGATCCATCTCCATATGGATAATGTCAGCCCCTGCGACTTTTTTGCCTGATCTGAAGAAGCCAGCAGTGACTCACGAAAGCTCACGCCCTGCCACAGATTGTGTTAGTCTTGAAAGTGCCACTGGACTCTTTCTCTTATACTACGGCTATAGACCGACTAACATGGTCACCCATCTTGATCAGTTTTCAAGAGGGATCCAGGGGTAAGCCAGAGTAAGCCAGTTTGGTGTAGTGGTTAAGTGTGCAGACTCTAATCTGGGAGAACCGGGTTTGATTCCCCACTCCTCCACTTGCACCTGGCTGGATGACCTTGGGCAAGCCATAGTTCTGATAAGAGCTGTTCTTGAAAAAAGAGCAGTTTCTGTCAGAGCTCTCTCAGCCCCACCTACCTCACAGGGTGTCTGTTGTGGGGAGGGGAAGGGAAAGGAGTTTGTAAGCTGCTCTGAGACTCCCTTGGGTAGTGAAGGGTGGGGTATAAATCCAATCTCCTCCTCCTCCTCTTCTTCTTCGTCTTCTAAGCTAATATCCATTATTCGTGCTGCTGAGCAGAGGGACCCTTGTTTTGCTGGCTTGTAGCCCCACTGGAGCCACTCAACTTGTCTTGTTCCAGAGCCATTTCCACTCCCCAGTCCGCTCCTGAGGCAAACTTGCCATTTCTAGCAGCTACAGTCACTTGTGAGCTGAGCCTCAGATCTCTTTGCTTCACTGTGGATCGCCTGAGGCGGGTGCTGAAGAACCTTGTGTCTGTGAAGCAGCGGTGGTGGTGGAGGAGAAGGACTTCCAGTTCCTCCTGCCTTTCAGGTTGCTTTTGCATCTATGCAACAGGTGAAATCAGTTCTCCCTTGAGGTAATGGATGGCGCGGTGAGATACATCAATTATATGGAGGGGAGTCTCCCCATCTGTCACGGCTCAGGTGGGGGTGTCACCTGATGCTGCCACCACTCTGGATTTAGGTTCCCTTGAGAAGGCCCAGAGCACCCTCGCAATTTATTTATTTATTTTCATTTATACCCCGCCCTTCCCGCACGCCGTCCCAAGACCTTCAGACCTCCCTTTAGGCTGAGTAACAGGCATGAGGACGAGTCAGAGTACAACAAGGAAAAGGTTTATTTTATAGGAGGTCAAACAACAAGGTGCAGAATAATAACAGTAAGTGGGTGAAAAGAAAAGGAATCAAATGCCCTAACGCGTCTAAATATACTTTCCCTAGCTCACTATCTCAAGGTGGCCTCACACTACTCACCCTTCACCCAGGATGAGGATTTTCCCCCTGCAGCAGCCTCTCTTCTGGCTCTGCCCTCCGGAAGAAAGAACAGCTCTTTCTGCTGCTCCAGAACTTTTATTTCCAGCCCTCCTCTTTTCCTATTGGTCCATTTTGGCTCCAAAACCTCCCATGGGGCTTCTGGGAGTTGTAGGCCCAGCCTCACCTACTGCTAGCCAGGCTCTTTGGGCCTAGTAGGCCTCTGGTAGCACAGCCCAGATCATGACGGCATCAGTTTATTTAATTTGGTACATAAGCAGCACATTTCAGTTAAAACAATTTTAAGAGCACAACCGTCAGGGTTTAAAACATATATAAAACATTTAAAATATACACAAAAATAGTACACAAGTAAAAATCTACTGTAAATCTAAAGTACCCTGGAATGATAAAGGTAAAGGTAAAGGTTTCCCTTACTCAAAAGCCAGTTGAATCCGACTCTTGGGGGGGGGGTGCTCATCTCCATTTCCAAGCTGAAGAGCCAGCGCTGTCTGAAGACATTTCCATGGTCATGTGACTGGCATGACTAGACACTGAGGCACACGGAATGCTGTTACCTTCCCACTGAAGCGGTACCTATTTATCTACTTGCAGTTTCTTGCTTTTGAACTGCTAGGTCGGCAGAAGCTGGGGCCAGAGACGGGAGCTCACTCCATCATGCGGCACTCAGGTCTTGAACTGCTGAACTACTGACCTTCTGGTCTGCAGTTCAGTGTCTTAACCACTGAGCCACCGCAGCCCTGGGATAGAAATACATAAAACACCGAATTCATCTAATCCACTTCCACTTTCATCTGCTTTACTTCTTTACTTGTTCCTTACGAACTCTATAAGCGGCAGCTAAAAATCTAGCGCAACTGAGTGTAAGCTGTGGGTTAGAATCAGAGAGGAACTTCTTACTTACCTCTGGGTCCAGATAACCAAGAAATCTCCCAGTAAGGATTGAATAAACTTCGCTTTAATTTCTTGGTAATAACTGCAGTGTAGCAAAGTATGCATAATCGTCTCCACTTTACCAATGCCACAAGGGCAAGCCTGCTCTATCATTGGCACCTTTTTATACCAACCTTCCACTACCTGCAGTGGCTCAAGTGGTTAAGACGCTGAACTGCAGGCTGTGGAAGGTCGGTAGTTCAGCAGTTCGAGACCCGAGTGTGCCGCATGTTGGAGTGAGCTTCCGTCTCTAGTTCCAGCTCCTGCCAACCTAGCAGTTTGAAAGCAAGAAATTGCAAGTAGATAAATAGGTACCACTTCAGTGGGAAGGTAACAGCGGGGAATTTCAGACAGGTGCTTTCTCCCGGTAGGGAATCGATTCTCAACCGGGTGCTGGTCTGTCATTTCAGACAGAACCCGGTTGAGAA
>NW_015170418.1:19258-26048 GCF_001447785.1 Gekko japonicus
GTTTAGTCATGCCGGCCACATGACCACGGAAACGTCTTCGGACAGCGCTGGCTCTTCGGCTTTGAAACGGAGATGAGCACCGCAACCCTAGAGTCGGATTCGATTAGCTTTCGAGCAAGGGAACCTTTACTTTACCTTTTTCCACTACCACAGATGGGAAAATATTACATCTGGCCATAGAAAAAGCTCTACAATAAGATGGAATTTCTAGAAGCAATAAGTAAGTTGCTCAAGTAGCCACGTATCTAATTTTCTGAGGAGCCGAGAAGGTCGAAGGGAGCATAACTTTCAAAATACTGTATAAAAACACACATATGTAAACTAACCTAATACTAATTTGATCACTGGGAGCCAACGAATTATAATAAACATTATATCTCATCTTCCAGGAAAGCCAGATCAGGATAAACTAGCTTTACTACTGCCAGACAGGGATATGCCCTGTTGTTGGCCCTCCAGAGGAACTGGTTGGCCAACGTGTGAGGCAGGATGCTGGACTAGATGGACCACTGGTCTGATACAGCAGGGCTTTTCTTATGTTCTAATGAAGGCCTTGGCCTCCATGCCCAGTTGTTGGCCTTCAAGAGGAAATGGTTGGCCAACGTGTGAGGCAGGATGTGGGACTAGATGGGCTACTGGTCTGATTCAGCAGGGCTTTTCTTGTGTTCTAATGAAGACCTTGGCCTTCATGCCCTGTTGTTGGCCCTCAAGAGGAACTGGTTAGCCACTGTGTGAGACAGGATGCTGGACTAGATGGACCACTGGTCTGATCCAGCAGGGCTTTTCTTATGTTCTAATTGTTGGCCGTCACACTAACGGCCCTATCGACTCGCTTGCAGCAGTGGGATCTTTGTCACATATCTCTCTGCATGTGTAACGGATCTTGTCTCTTGACATAAGGAAGACCAGACACAATTCTATACCTTTAAAGATTTTATTTTAAACATGGCATTAATCAACAGTTCTATGCAGTTTTGATAATCTTTACTCATTACAATTTGACTCTAAGAGTCGAGACATGGGTTCTCACCACTGATGTTAGTCTCAGGTGGAGCTGCTTCTGTTTCTCTAGAGGCTGGAGCTTGGAGTGAGGGTTGCCTGCCTTCTCTGGACCTCTGGACCTCTCTTTTTTGGAACTCTCCTTTTTGGAACTCTCCTTTTTGGAACTCTCCTTTTTGGAACTCTACCCTTGGTGTCAACTACGCTGCCTTATATTCTTTTTCCCAATCCTGTCCACCCATTCTATTGACCAATCAGAAGTGTTTGACATTTAGATTGTTTTCTCAATCAATTGAAAACAACTGAGTTTTTCTTAGTAACCGGGGCCTTCCCAAGTGACAGCCCTTTCCTGGTATTTGCTCCTATGTCAGGTCGACCTGGCTATCTAAGCGTTTTATTATGCCAATACTTCCAAATTTGGGTTTTCCCGGCGTTCATATCTGTTATTCTTAAATGGTCCTGGACAAAGTCCCCAAATTTCCCAACTGTCTCATCATTATCGCTAGGTCACAGTGAACCTTGGTATGTGCCTTATGTAAGCTCTACTGTGTAAACTCGCCTAATATGGTCTTCCCGGCAACTTAGCTCATATCTGGAAAAACCCATCCTGGAAAGTTCCATATTTCCATAGCATATGTACAGCCTATGCATACTGTGCATAAGATAAGCTTGTCATAAACAGTAAATGAATATATATATGACTGGACTAGATGGACCACTGGTCTGATCCAGCAGGGCTTTATTTATGTTCTAATGAAGGCCTTGACCTCCATGCCTTGTTGTTGGCCTTCAAAAGGAAATGATTGGCCAACGTGTGATGCAAGATGCTGGACTAGATGGACCACTGGTCTGATCCAGCAGGGCTTTATTTATGTTCTAATGAAGGCCTTGACCTCCATGCCTTGTTGTTGGCCTTCAAAAGGAAATGATTGGCCAACGTGTGATGCAAGATGCTGGACTAGATGGACCACTGGTCTGATCCAGCAGGGCTTTTCTTATGTTCTAATGAAGGCCTTGGCCTCCATGCCCGGTTGTTGGCCCTCCAGAGGAAATGGTTGGCCAACATATGAGGCAGGATACTGGACTAGATGGACCACTGGTCTGATCCAGCAGGGCTTTATTTATGTTCTAATGAAGGCCTTGACCTCCATGCCTTGTTGTTGGCCTTCAAAAGGAAATGATTGGCCAACGTGTGATGCAAGATGCTGGACTAGATGGACCACTGGTCTGATCCAGCAGGGCTTTATTTATGTTCTAATGAAGGCCTTGACCTCCATGCCCTGTTGTTGGCCTTCAAGAGGAAATGATTGGCCAACGTGTGAGGCAAGATGCTGGACTAAATGGACCACTGGCCTGATCCAGCAGGGCTCTTCTTGTGTTCCTGACTTGAAAATCAGCTGACATACATTCATTAACAGCTTTCCATTGCTACTACACTGGGCTATTTATTATTGTTGCTGTTGTTGTTGTTGTTCTTCTTCTTGTTATTTATTGAATTTGTTAATTGCCCTACTCCGGGCTCTGGATGATGTACATAGAGGTATAGTGCCATAAAACCATATTAAACATAATTCCACTGAACAATTTAATAAAACTAAAGACCCTCATGGAGTCCATGATGATGGCATCTGAAAATTTCTACCCCCAACTCTGGACTACCAGGCCAGTTTCTGAGTAGGGGGAGAGGGAACTCATAACAGCAATTCGTGTGTGGGGGGAAAGGGTGCCGGCCAAGGAAAAATAGTAGCTGCCCTCAACCAAAAGACTGATGGAACATCTCTGCCTTACAGGTCCTGTAGAATTGCATAAGATCCCATGGGGTCCTGATGTCATTTGGCAGAGAGGTCCACCAGGTTGGGGCCAGGGCTGAAAAGGCCCTGGCCCTGGTCGAGGACAGCTGGACATCCCTATGGCCAGGGATCACCAACAAATTGTTATCAGTAGAGCACAAGGCTCTCCCAGGGACATACCAGAGGAGATGGTCCCATAGATACATTGGTCCCAGACTGCTCAAGGCCTTAAAGGCCTATTGAGAACTCAAGGCCTATTTTTTTTAAAAGCTTTATTCCCTCTCCTAAAAAGGAGAGATATTTCGCTTAATTGGAAAAAAGGGAGGGTATATAGTGGGATCAAGAGAAAGCTGAGTGATGTTTTAACTAGTATATTAATGTTAGTACTATTAAAATTTTCTTCTTTGGCTTCTTCAGTGTGTTGTCAAACTTCTTTCTTCAAACACATTTTCTATGTTAATATATTAGTAGTGTCCCAATGGTGCTCTGTTCGTAAAGTCTTTTCAAACGCTTTTTGAACTGATCTTCTAGGGACTGGCTTCACCTCCATATTCAAGAAGGAACCTCTTCCGCTTAATTCTCTCCGGCTTCTCGTCTCCTCCTCCGGGTCACTGTTTTCTCTGTTTACAAACTGCAGGTGCCACAATCCTTGTTCTGTCGTGCCTTTTCAAAAGGTCTTTGGCTTTGAGAGTGGATTTTCCTTTTTCAAGGTTTCGCTTAAGTTTAAACGCTGCCTCTCTCTTAGCCAGACCTTTCCTCCGCAACTGTTGACTTTTAAAAGCGCTTTTGAGGGCACTTTCTCGCTTGTCACAGTTCAGTTCATTTCTCACAGTTCCCAGTCAAGGTCACAGTCACTCACAATCCAATTAATAAACAGCCGGCTCATACAAAAGATAAAACGCCCACGGCAGAAGCTCCTCCCTTCTTGTTCGCTAATTTTTCTGTCCAGATCCGACATCTTGTTTTGTTCTTTTGTTTACTTTTGTTTAAGTTCATACAACATTTTTTTAAAAAACGCGGAAATCTTCTAGCCTTTTCTTGTTATGCACCAAAGGGAACCAAATCTTTTCTCACATTCCATTCTCCCCCCCCCCTTTCTTCGCTAAGGAACTCAGTTTGCGAGGGTGAAGGATTCCCCTCCTCCTCTCTTAAATCTTTTCGCTGGGGGGGGGGAGCACGCTTAAGTCTTTTTCTCGATGTCAGACAACTCACAGTTTCAGCCGCTTCTTTTCTTTTTCTCGGTTCGTTCGCTTCATCACTCGGTGACCACAGGCGGCTCCGCTAAACCCCATACGGGGTCACTTGCGCGGCAAGGTCCATTGGGGCATGGCAGGGAGGCTCAATTTTCTCCGACCTTTCGGCTGAGAAAGAGTTTCCCTCCTGCGCGCCCCGGGTCGGAGCCCCTCTTCTGGGGCTCGTCTGGGTCTCCGCTCGCGCGGATTCCCCCCTCGACCGCGGGCGGGCGAGACGCCCTCGGGAGCAACCCGAGGATGTGTCCGCCATTCGCGGGAGCCAGACCGGAAGTCGAGAACTCAAGGCCTATTGAGAGCTTCCATGTGCCCCAAAGCAAGGATTTCTCCCCCGTCAACCATCCAGACCCAATTCAAAGATCCATGACTGTCAGCACCTACTGATGATTGATCCAGCTTCCATAACCAGTGCTGGATACCAGTGCTGGGAGGAAGCAGAAAGGCAGGACGTCAGGATGCCCTGTTTCCCCTCCAGAGGAAGTGGTTGGCCAGTGTGTGAGACAGGACGCTGGACTAGATGGACCACCGGTGTGATCCAGCTGAGCTCTTCTCAAGTTCTTCCAAAGTCTTCCCATTGGGAAGTTTGTTAGGACACTCAGGGGTCATTTCCTGCAGGAGCGCACAGGAGCGGAGCTCCGGCAGTAAAGAGCCCAGGGGGCGGGCACATGCAACAAGCCCCACCCCCTGCTCCCAGCAGCCCTCAGTCAGAGCAAGAAGCAGCCAGGTAAGTTGCAGAGCCCCCCCCCCCAAGACAGTCCAGTGGCACCTTCAAGACCAAGTTTTATTCAGGTACAAGCTCTCCCTCCTCTGTGAGGACAGATCTGCATGGTTCCCCCCCCCCAATAGCTAGCAATCCAAAACAGCCCAGTGGAGCCTGAGCGGTGGGTGTTGCCTTCTGACACACTCCCGGTGATGTCAGGGGGTGTGGCATAGGCAAATTAGTTATGCTAATGACCTCCTGCACCTCTTTTTCTATGAAATTACCCCTGAGGACACTGGACTTGATTGACCACTGGTCTGATCCTTCAGACTCTTCTTTTGTTCTTCCAGAGTCTTCCCAGTCGAATGCTGGACTAGATGGAACACTGGTATAGCCCAGCAGGGCTCTTCTTACATTCTTATGGTATGACAGCAAATCACATGATCCTCCCAATTTACATCGGCCTCCCTTCCTAGTTTGGCCTCCCCCTAATCTTCTTGGGAAGCACCACAGCTACACTCTTCACAGGGGGAAATGCAGCCCTTATTAAAACACTTCATCCAACTGCTCTTTAGGAGTCTTGCAATATAGTCATAAAAACAGGGGATTCTTGACTCCATACTGGTGGTTCTTTCTCACTTAAATATGAGTCTGATGGAAATATTTGCAAATGAAATCATTAAGTTACTTGAAGGTAGAAAAATTGAGACTTCTGCATAGCAGAGAGCTTGAGTTTCAGATTATCCTATTCAGCTAATTGCACTCAGATCAAAGCACAGAGGCTTATTCCATTATAAGCCTGTGTCAAGGAGTAACGGCGAAGAAAATTGCTAATTGCAGACGGCTAATGGAGGGGCCATGGCTCAGTGGCTGAGCTCCTGCTTAGCATGCAGAAGGTCCCAGGTTCAGTTGCGGGCATCTCCCATTGAAATGACTCAAGCAGTGGGCACTGGGAAATATATTTCTCCGCAGGAGACTCTGAAGAGCCACTGCCAGTCTGAATAGTCAATACTGAGATAGATGGGCCACAATGAATAATGATCATTTGGCATTGTGTGAAGAATAGCCAGGAGATCCCAAGATTGTCTGGCAGTTGCAAGTTCTAGCTCTTAGTGTTATGTTAGTGGTGAGCTAGACTTGTTTTTTTTTACGGTCTAGTACTGACTTAGTATGGTGATGCAGAAGAAGAGAAGAGGAGAGATTGGATTTATACCCTGCCCTTCACTACCCAAAGGAGTCCCAGAGCGGCTTACAAACTCCTTTTCCCTTCCCCTCCCCACAACAGACACCCTGTGAGGTGGGTGGGGCTGAGAGAGCTCTGACACAAACTGCTCTTTTTCAAGGACAGCTGTGCCAGAGCTTGTGACTGACCCAAGGTCACATCAGCAGGTGCAAGTGGAGGAGTGGGGAATCAAACCCGGTTCTCCCAGATTAGAGTCCACACACTTAATCACTACACCAAACTTGCTCAAACTGGCACAAATCTGTGCCCTGTGTGCTCCCGGCGCCGAATAAGGAGCACACGGTTGGAGTCCATGGAGTGGATAAATATCTGTTTATTGCAATAATCAGGGAAGTACAGGACTGGATACCTTGGCACCCAGTAACACTAAGCTGTATTCTGCCCCAACCAGGAAGGGCAATAGGTCTTATACCCCAAATGACATCATTACAATTTATACATTAAGAAATCTTTAATTGGTGTCCAACAGGTCTCATCATCAAAGCATCATTTTACTTGGCATTTCTCTATTGGCAAACCCCTATCTGAATCTTAAGTGTCAATAATTACATAATCTTATCTGGTCCATGGTGCCGGCATGAAAGCTGTGTGCGACGACTGCAAAATAGCGACTATTTTGGCTACTGCAAGAATGAGTTTGCTCTCTGGAGCCCGCCTTCCTGAGCTAAGGCAAAAATGTGTGAGCCGGGCGCTAAAACACTGTGAGCTGCGGTGGCTCAAGTGGTTAAGACGCAGAACTGCAGGCTGTGGAAGGTCAGTAGTTCAGCAGTTCGAGACCCGGGTGCCGCATGATGGAGTGAGCTCCCAT